>NW_027509030.1:650000-682500 GCF_051911475.1 Siphateles boraxobius
AATAATTTTTAAAACCCTATTCCGTAATAACAAACAAGTGGAAAAGTCATATAAATACATTATTGAACCCTGAAGATCATTCACATGCGTATTATGAAACTTAGATTTAAACTTAGATTAAAATGAATTTGATTAGAATTTGAATAGAATCTATATATGTAAATTGGTTCTGTGGGAGCAGCTGTAGCTGAAGCTCTAACTGTGTTTCACCACTAGAGGGAGTGAGAGTCCATCACAGACCAGCAGGTGGTGCTAGAGGAACACACACACACACACACACACACACTCCTCTTCATGCACTCAGAGCCGGCCTGTGAGTTAATGTGAGGCACGTCATATAGAGATACATTCAGTCAGACGTTGATGTCTGGGAAACTCATCGTCTCGGCCGACACTCTCATGTGTGTGTGTGTGTGTGTGTGTGTGTGTGTGTGTGTGTGTGTGTGTGTGTGTGTGGGCATTCCTGAGTGCAGTCAGAGAGAGTCTGGGAGACTCGGACTTGTTCCCAGCGCTGATGATCGGAGTGAGGACACAAACACAGCTTCTGTCACAGCGGCCGTCTCTAAATTGAGTTTAATGAATAATATTATAACAAAAATACATAATAAAATTATACTAAAATAAAAAATAGCAAAATAACTCTCTCTCTCTCTCGACAAGCTGTTTCCATGTCAGAGAGTCTAAAATTGATACTAATAAATAATCGATAAATAAATAATAATAGTAAAATAAACGTATAATAAATCAAATATAAGGAATAATATAGATAAGGAAAATGTAAGTAGAATAAAGAATTTATAATAATATTATTAAAAATAATAAACAATAATAAAAGAAATAATAATAATAATTTATTAATTTAATTTAATGAATAGTATTAAAACAAAAATACATAAAAAATTCTACTAAAATAAATTATAGCAAAATTTAATATAATGAATAATAATATTATAATAAAATAACAAAATACTTTAATACAATTTTTTTTTAATAATACAAACTAAAAAGTCATGGAAATTAATAATGACATCTAAGAAAGTAATTGAAATTAAGCAAATATAAAAAATCTTGTGAATGAATAAAATCTAATAAAATAAATTAAAACATATTCATCAATAAAATATAATAATACTATTTATAATCACTAAATAAAATTAAATAATTTAAATAACAATAAATAATAATAATAAATTATGAATTATAAAGATAATATTAAAATAATGACATTTTAATTAATAAAAAATATACAATTATAATAACATCAATAAATAATAACTTACAAATGAAATTAATAATACTAATATTAATAATAATAACAAAATGAACAAATAAAATAATTTATATAATTATAATTAAATAAATAGTAATTTATTAATATAATATAATAAATAATAAAAATATTACTATAATGAAACTAATTTATAATAAATAATAAAAACATCAATAAATAATCATTTATAAATACAATAATATTATAAATAGTAATAACTCTATGAGGATTAACTCTAATGCTCCAGTGTTTTCTGTCCTTCAAGGTCAAAGTGACTGAAGTTGAACGACTCTGTGCAAATCTACATGCAAATGAAGCGTGTGCTTGTTCAGTGAGCTGATGTGTGTGTAAATTAACTCCAGTAACAGACCAGTACTGTATGATACTTAGCTGGTTTGAGACTAGATGTTTAAGTGTCTACAGTAACATTATTCTTGTTTTCCAGGGCGAAGTACTTCAGGGGAAGGAAGCTGAACGGAGAGTATGAGATCCGTGTGGAGCAGGTGAGCAATGAAACCATGAGCCGAATGAATGAAACCATGAGCCGAATGAGTGAAACCATGAGCCGAATGAATGAAACCATGAGCCGAATGAATGAAACCATGAGCCGAATGAATGAATCCATGAGCCGAATGAGTGAAACCATGAGCCGAATGAATGAAACCATGAGCCGAATGAATGAAACCATGAGCCGAATGAATGCAACCATGAGCCGAATGAATGAAACCATGAGCCGAATGAATGCAACCATGAGCCGAATGAATGAAACCATGAGCCGAATGAATGAAACCATGAGCCGAATGAATGAATCCATGAGCCGAATGAATGAATCCATGAGCCGAATGAATGAAACCATGAGCCGAATGAATGAAACCATGAGCCGAATGAATGAATCCATGAGCCGAATGAATGAATCCATGAGCCGAATGAATGAAACCATGAGCCGAATGAATGAAACCATGAGCCGAATGAATGAATCCATGAGCCGAATGAATGAATCCATGAGCCGAATGAATGAATCCATGAGCCGAATGAATGAATCCATGAGCAGAATGAATGAAACCATGAGCAGAATGAATGAATCCATGAGCAGAATGAGTGAAACCATGAGCTGAATGAATGAAACCATGAGCCGAATGAATGAAACCATGAGCCGAATGAGTGAAACCATGAGCCGAATGAATGAAACCATGAGCCGAATGAGTGAAACCATGAGCCGAATGAATGAAACCATGAGCCGAATGAATGAAACCATGAGCCGAATGAATGAAACCATGAGCCGAATGAATGAAACCATGAGCCGAATGAATGAAACCATGAGCCGAATGAATGAAACCATGAGCCGAATGAATGAAACCATGAGCCGAATGAATGAAACCATGAGCCGAATGAATGAAACCATGAGCCGAATGAGTGAAACCATGAGCCGAATGAATGAAACCATGAGCCGAATGAGTGAAACCATGAGCCGAATGAATGAAACCATGAGCCGAATGAATGAAACCATGAGCCGAATGAATGAAACCATGAGCCGAATGAATGAAACCATGAGCCGAATGAATGAAACCATGAGCCGAATGAGTGAAACCATGAGCCGAATTAATGAAACCATGAGCCGAATGAGTGAAACCATGAGCCGAATGAATGAAACCATGAGCCGAATGAGTGAAACCATGAGCCGAATGAATGAAACCATGAGCCGAATGAGTGAAACCATGAGCCGAATGAGTGAAACCATGAGCCGAATGAGTGAAACCATGAGCCGAATGAATGAAACCATGAGCCGAATGAATGAAACCATGGGCCGAATGAATGAAACCATGAGCCGAATGAGTGAAACCATGAGCTGAATGAATGAAACCATGAGCCAAATGAATGAAACCATGAGCCGAATGAGTGAAACCATGAGCTGAATGAATGAAACCATGAGCCGAATGAGTGAAACCATGAGCCGAATGAGTGAAACCATGAGCCGAAAGAGTGAATGAAACCATGAGCCGTAAGAGTGAATGAAACCATGAGCCGAATGAGTGAAACCATGAGCAGAATGAATGAAACCATGAGCCGAATGAGTGAAACCATGAGCCGAAAGAGTGAATGAAACCATGAGCCGTAAGAGTGAATGAAACCATGAGCCGAATGAGTGAAACCATGAGCCGAATGAATGAAACCATGAGCCGAATGAATGAAACCATGAGCCGAATGAGTGAAACCATGAGCCGAATGAGTGAAACCATGAGCCGAATGAGTGAAACCATGAGCCGAATGAGTGAAACCATGAGCCGAATGAGTGAAACCATGAGCCGAATGAGTGAAACCATGAGCCGAATGAATGAAACCATGAGCCGAATGAGTGAAACCAGCTCCAGATGTTCACGTGACGTCTAGACCTGCGCCGATAACATCTGTACCGCACATCTGTGAACAGTTGTGTTTTTGTGCTTCGACTGAGTAACTGCTGCTGTTCACAAACACACAACCTGACTGCAACTCACACACACAATCCTGATGGTTATAGAACCAGAAGGCCTCTGAAAACCCCTTATTTACATTTAATTATATTGATGTAATCACAGTCTGTGATCAGAATGATTTTGTTTAATTTCCTCCAGAAGCGTCTCACATGATTGTGTTCCCGAACGCAAGAGAACATCAGCCCAGTCTATTCTGTTCAGTTAGTGATGCGCAGACGGTTTATTGCACATTAATCTGACAATAAATGTAAGTTTTTCTTATGCACACCCAGAGACTGTTCTCCGGCTACGCTAGTGAAACAGAGCTTGAGTTCAGGCGGGTTTATCTCCGGATAAGGCTTGTTCTGCAGGCTGAGGTTTATCTGCTGCTCTTAATAACACACTCCACAGACCCGTCAGAGCCACAACAGAAGCTTTGTGCTCCTTCAGGCCTGCGTTTACAGTCCTGTGATGTTCTGAGCCTCCAGATGTGCTCCGACATCTGCTCGTCCTCAGCTGAGCTTCATCACATCTGGATCCAGTCTGACGCTCCAGATGTTTGTCCTCGTGTCCCTTCTGCCGCACAACTCAAACATTATTTGTGTTCTTCATGACTTCAGAGTAGAGTTATTATCGTAAAACTATTTTTTTTTAAGTAAGTATTAACTAGGATTAACAAAAAGTGTGTGTGTGTGTGTGTGTTTATGAGCTCTGGTCATGTGATCGGGGGTGAAAGGCACCTTGCATTCTTTACCCCAATAACACCCATTAACTTCGGCTCCAAAAATACCTGCCAGGATTCCAGATGGATCATGACGCCAGCACAGACTTGGAAAGCACTGTGGACTGTGTGTGTGTGTGTGTGTGTGTGTGTGTGTGTGTGTGTGTGTGTGTGTGTGTGTGTGTGACTTTTTTATAATGTGTTTCTGAAAGAGTCTCTTCTGCTCACCAAGGCTGCAGTTATTTGATCAGAAATACTGTAAAAACAGTGAAATATTATTCTAATGTAAATCAGCTGTTTTCTATGTGAATATATAGTAAAGTGTAATTTATTCCTGTGATCAAAGCTGAATTTTCAGCATCATTACTCCAGTCTTCAGTGTCACATGATCCTTCAGAAATCACTATAATATGATGGTTTGCTGCTCAAGAAACATTAATGATTATTATTAGTGTTGAAAACAGTTTGGATTTCTGTGGAAACTGATACATTTCATTTTTCAGGATTCTTTTATGAATAGAAAGTTCAAGAAAATGAAGGAGAAAATCCTGTTTTTCATGTTTTTTGAGAGAGGGATCTATTAGATAAGGTAAAAATATATATATATTTTCGTATATAACACGAAAAGACAAAAAGAATTTCCCAGAATGCATCACCTGTGTTGCAGTTCATTTAATTCTTCTACTGTTCAAACATTTCAAGCATCAGATCACACTAATAAACTTTTCATTAGGGTTAACAAGTGTGTGTTTGGATGAGCGCAGACGTCAGCGGGAAGAAAACAAAGATCTAGCGTTTGTCTCTTGGACTTTCTCCTGTTTTTCTCTCCCAGCAAGAGAAGCCTGAATGCGAGATCGTAACCATGGCAACCCAGTCTGGCACGCCTCCCGTGCTCTGGGCCAATCGAGTGCCTTCATGACAGGCGACCAATAGGAGTGACTTATGTGTGTGTCCTCTAACCGCTGTTTGACCTTCGTGTGTGTGTGTGAGTGTTGACGTCCTTGAATATGAAAGTGTATAGCGTGGGTTAAAGCGTTAATTATCACTCAGGGTTGTTTAAAAAAAAAAGTAATGAACACATTAAATTAATCAAATGGATCTTTTATGATGTTACAAAAGATTCTGTTTCAAATAAATGCTATTCTTTTGAACTTTTAATTGATCAAAGAATCCTAAAAAAATCAATGTATCACAGTTTGAAATGCATGAAAGGACTCTCACTGTCGTGTTTGCCTATGGGCCGAACGGCAGTGCAGAGTACCCGGCCCTCTTGGGGTCTCTGGGAGGGTGCTGGAAAGTGCTCCGACTGGGGTCTCCGTCGTTCTACTGGGGGACTTCAACGCCCATGTGGGTGGAGACAGTGACACCTGGAGGGGCGTGATTGGGAGGAATGGCCCCCTGATCTGAACCCTGAGCGATGTTCTGTTATTGGAATATCTGTGCTAGTTACAGCTTGTCCATAACGAACACCATGTTCACCATGTTCAAGCATAAGGGTGTCCATCAGTGCACGTGGCACCAGGACACCCTAGGCCGGAGGTCCATGATCGACTTTGTGGTCGTTTCATCCGACCTCCGGCCGTATGTCTTGGACACTCGGGTGAAGAGAGGGGCAGAGCTGTCAGCTGATCACCACCTGGTGGTGATTCTGATCCGATGGCGGGGGAAGAAGCTGGAGAAATTCGGCAGACCCAAACGTATTGTGAGGGTCTGTTGGGAACATTTGTCCGAGTCCCCTGTCAGAGAGATCTTCAACTCCCACCTCCGGCGGAGCTTGGACCAGATCCCGAGGGAGTCTGGAGATGTTTTGTCCAAGTGGAGTCCAAGTCCCCATTGTCGAGGCAGTCGCTCAGAGCTGTGGCCGTAAGGTCTCCGGTGCCTGTCAAGGCAGCAGTCCCAGAACCCGGACAGTTAGGGATGCCGTCAAGCTGAAGAAGGAGTCCTATCAGGCCTGGCTGGCTTGTGGGACTTGTTGACAGGTACCGGCAGGCCAAGCGGACTGCAGCCAGTGTGGTTGTAGAGGCAAAAAATCGGGCCTGGGAGGAGTTTGGTGAGGCCATGGGGAAGGACTACCGGTTGTCCTCGAAGAGACTCTGGCAAACCGTTCGGAGCCTCAGGAGAGGGAAGCAGTGCCCTACCAATGCTGTTTACAGTGGAGCTGGGCAGCTGTTGACCTCGACTGGGGATGTCGTCAGACGGTGGAAGGAATACTTCGAGGATCTCCTCAATCCCACCGACACATCTTCCATTGAGGAAGCAGAGGCTGAGGACTCAGAGGTGGACTTGTCCATCACCCTTGCTGAAGTCACCGAGGTAGTCAAGAAGCTCCTCGGTAGCAAGGCCGGGGGTGGATGAGATCTGCCCCGAGTACCTCAAGTCTCTGGATGTTGTGGGGCTGTCTTGGCTGATGGGGACAGTACCTCTGGGCTGGCAGACCGGGGTGGTGGTCCCTCTTTTTGAGAAGGGGGACCGGAGGGTGTGTTCCAACTATAGGGGGATCACACTTCTCAGCTTCCCCTGGAAAGTCTATGTCAGGGTACTGGAGAGGAGAATAGTAGGACCTCGAGTTCAGGAGGAACAGTGTGGACCAGCTCTATACCCTCTCCAGGGTGCTGGAGGGTTCATGAGAGTTTGCCCAACCAATCCTCATGTGCTTTGTGGATTTGGAGAAGGCATTGGACTGTGTCCCTTGCGGCGTCCTGTGGAGGGTGCTCTGGGAGTATGGGGTCCGGGGCCCTTTGCTAAGGGCTGTCCTGTCCCTGTACAACCGGAGCAGGAGCTTGGTTTGCATTGCCGGCAGTAAGTCAGACTTGTTACCGGTGCATGTTGGACTCTGGCAGGGCTGCCCTTTGTCACCAGTTCTGTTCATAATTTTTATGGACAGAATTTCTAGGCGCACCCTGGGGCCGGAGTGTTTCCGGTTTGGGGTCCACACGATTTCGTCTCTGCTTTTTGCGGATGATGTTGTCATGCTGGCCCCAATATACCAGGACCTTCACCATGCACTGCATGCCGAGTGCGAAACGGCTGGGATGAGAATCAGCACCTCCAATCCGAGGCCATGGTTCTCAGTCGGAAAAGTGTGGCTTGCTCGCTTCAGGTTGGTGGAGAGTTCCTGCCTCAAGTGGATGAGTTCAAGTATCTTGGGGTCTTGTTCACGAGTGAGGGAAGGATGGAACGAAAGATTGAAAGACGGATCGGTGCAGCTTCTGCAGTAATGCGGTCGATGTACCGGTCTCTCGTGGTGAAGAAGAAGCTGAGCTGCAAGTCGAAGCTCTCGATTTACTGCTCAATCCACATTCCTAGTCTCACCTATGGTCATGAGCTGTGGGTCATGACCGAAAGGACAAGATCCCGGATACAGGGGGCCGAAATGAGCTTACTCCGCAGGGTGGCTGGGCGATCCCTTAGAGATAGGGTGAGGAGCTCGGTCACTCGGGAGGAGCTCAGAGTAGAGCCGCTGCTCCTCCACATCGAGAGGGCCAGCTGAGGTGGCTCTGGCATCTATTCCGGACGCCTCCTGAACGCCTTCCGGGCGCGTCCCACCGGGAGGAGACCCCGAGGTAGACCTAGGACACGCAGGAGGGACTATGTTTCCCGGCTGGCCTGGGAAAGCCTCAGTATTCCCCCAGAAGAGCTGGAGGAAGTGTCTAGGGAGAGGGAAGTCCGGGCATCTCTGCTTGGACTGCTGCCCCCGTGACCCGGATAAGTGGAAGAAGATGGATGGATGGATGTTTGCCATTAATGGCTGTTTGATGTCTATTATTTTGGTGTTTTGTATGATGTTAAAAAATATAAATATAAAAAAAATTGGCTCTTAATAAAGTTAATGTGTGACGCTGGTTTACGGTATCAAAATATTAGGTTTTGTGTTATAGACTGTAGAAATCTCATATCTGTGAATTTGTGCCTTCAAAAAGCTTTATAGTTGTGATTAAACCGCTGGAACAGCCGACCAATAGCGTGAGTTTGGGGGCGGGACAATCTGTTTGACTGACCGATGGAAACCTGTTTGAAAACACTCATTATTTTACGTATTGTTATCTGTTTCTTCAGCTCAGTGTGATTATGTGCGTTCCTGACCAGCATTTCTTGAGTTTAATGAGGGCTGATGGTTAACGCGTGTCATGTGACCAACTCGGAATAGGTGTAAGTTTTGTCATATTTGATCCGTTTAACTCTGATAAGTCTGTGGTGTGTGTTTCAGGCCGAGTTTTCTGAGCTCAATCTGGCATCGTACGTGAACTCGGGCTGTACGGTGGACATGCAGGTCAATCGAGGAGGAACCAAAGTTGTCAGGTATGAAGTTTCCTCATATATAATAATACACTACCAGTCAAAAGTTTTGGATCGGTAAGATATTTAATGTTTTAAAAAGAAGCCTCTTCTCCTCAACAAGGCTGCATTTATTTGATTAAAAATACACACACAAAAAAAAACATTAATATTGTTAAATATTCTAGAGTTTATTTTAATTTTCTATTTTAATATATTTTAAAATGTAATTTATTCCTGTGATCAAAGCTGAATTCATTAATCAATATCAATATGATTCAGCATCATATTCTAGTATGATGATTTGATGCTCAAAAAACATTAATTATTATGATCAATGTTGAAACCCGTTATTTACATTTTTTTCAGGATTCTTTGACCAATAGAAAGTTCAAAAGAACAGCATATATTTGAAATAGAATCTTTTGTAACATTATAAATGTCTTTACTGTAACTTTTGATCAATTTAATTCACCCTTGATGAATAGAAGTATTGATTTATTTTATTCAGTTCCCCCCAAAAATAAAACTAGAACTTTCTATTCATCAAAGAATCCTGAAATATAAATGTAATTAACACTGATAATAATCATAAATGTTTCTTGAGCATCAAATCATCATATTATAGTGATTTCTGAAGGATCATGTGACGCTGAAGACTGGAGTAATGATGCTGAAAATTCAGCTTTGATCACAGGAATAAATTACACTTTACTATATAATCACATATAGAACAGCTGATTTACATTACAATAATATTTCACAATATTACTGTTGTTGTTTTTTTATCACATAAATGCAGCCTTGGTGAGCAGAAGAGACTTCTTTTAAACACATTAAAAATCTTGCCGATCCGAAACGTTTGGCTGGTAGTGTATGACTGCTGTAATATCAGTTGTATGTGATTAAAGTCTCACACAGCACCTGGTTCTCTGTGTCCCACTGAAGAACAATAAACCGCTGGTGTGATTTGAGACGTTGTATTAATAAACCTCATCTTAATGAAAACACATACTACAGTCTTTAGTTCCTCACACATACACACACACACACACACACACACACAGATGTCCATCATCTGCCAAACACATGGAGTCAGTGTGATTATTTATACCTGCCTCACTTAACCACACATCTTACACTAGTTAAATAAAAGCCACTATTAATAGTTGTACTGTAATTCAGTCTCTCAGGCAAAAGTCTGGGGTCAGCTGCAGTTATTTGATCAAAAATACAGTAAAAACAGTGAAATATTATTATAATTTAAAACAGATGTTTTCTATGTGAATATATAGTAAAGTGTAATTTATTCCTGTGATCAAAGCTGAATTTTCAGCATCATTACTCCAGTGTCACATGATCCTTCAGAAATCACTATAATATGATGATTTGACGCTCAAGAAACATTTATGATTATCATCAATGTTGAAAATAGTGATACATTTTATTTCTTAGGATTCTTTGATGAATATAAAGTTCAAAAGAATAGCATTTATCTGAAAAATAATCATTTGTAACATTATAAATGTCTTTACTGTCGCTTTGGATCAATTGAACGCGTCCTTGATGAATTAAATTATTAATTTCTGAGGGATAGTGAACAAACCAAAACAACTTTACACGATGAAAGCGGCTCCATGAAAGATGCTGCCATGCAAAAAAACTGTATTTTTGTCTTTTTTTCAAGGTAAAGTATCCTTAGAATAAGAACGATACAATATCAAGACTTGTTTGCATAGATTGTGCGTTTAATATCAGTGTGTTTTGTCTTCCTGCACTGGCATATTATTCCAGTAACTTGTTATACTGTAACTTGTTTATTTTAAAACAGGTGAAAAAATCAGTACAGCAAGACAAAATACACACGTATCAATGAGACAATCTTTGCAAATCTGAGTATGATAAGTAAAAGTATCTTGTTTAAAAAAAATTTGCTGTCTTTTTTTGTCGAACTATTTCAATGACTGGAGAAAATGTGTCCAGGATGATAATAAACACATTCGTCAGACTGAATGTACATGTTTGGATTCTGAGCCTCTGACGTGGATCCTCATAATGGTGTTTTTGTGCGTTTATCTGTGTGTTTCTCAGCACATGTTCACGCAGTGACAGATATGATGGTGCAGCTGCTGTGGTCCGTCTCGATCGGATCATTTGCTGCACATTCTTCTGCCTTCCTCGAACACACAGGCGCTTTTAAGTGCTTCTGTTCAGTCTGTTATCATCATTTGCTCTTTCTATTTCTAGATACTTTCAAAAAAGATTGAATCCAATATTTTGTGATAGTATAGCATAATGAGAGATTAATAAGCAATTTAAAAGGCGGGTCACTTTTTACCCGAAACACCAAATCAGGTTTTTCAGCACAAGGGATACCAGTATACGCAATAATGACAGCGCTGTTAAACCAGCAGTTAACTATCGTTCAGACGCTTAAACCAGCAGTTAACTATCATTTAGACGCTTAAACCAGCAGTTAACTAGCGTTCAGACGCTTAAACCAGCAGTTAACTAGCGTTCAGACGCTTAAACCAGCAGTTAAATAGCATTCAGACGCTTAAACCAGCAGTTAAATAGCATTCAGACGCTTAAACCAGCAGTTAACTATCGTTCAGATGCTTAAACCAGCAGTTAACTAGTGTTCAGATGCTTAAACTAGCAGTTAACTAGCGTTCAGACGCTTAAACTAGCAGTTAACTAGCGTTCAGACGCTTAAACCAGCAGTTAAATAGTGTTCAGATGCTTAAACTAGCAGTTAACTAGCGTTCAGACGCTTAAACCAGCAGTTAACTAGTGTTCAGATGCTTAAACCAGCAGTTAACTAGCATTCAGACGCTTAAACCGGCAGTTAACTAGCGTTCAGACGCTAAAACCAGCAGTTAACTAGCGTTCAGATGCTTAAACCAGCAGTTAACTAGCGTTCAGATGCTTAAACCAGCAGTTAACTAGCGTTCAGATGCTTAAACCAGCAGTTAACTAGCGTTTAGACCCTAAAACCAGCAGTTAACTAGCATTCAGATGCTTAAACCAGCAGTTAACTAGCGTTCAGATGCTTAAACCAGCAGTTAACTAGCGTTCAGATGCTTAAACCAGCAGTTAACTAGCATTCAGACGCTTAAACCAGCAGTTAACTATTGTTCAGACGCTTAAACCAGCAGTTAACTAGCGTTCAGACGCTTAAACTAGCAGTTAACTAGCGTTCAGACGCTTAAACTAGCCGTTAACTAGCGTTCAGACGCTTAAACCAGCAGTTAAATAGTGTTCAGATGCTTAAACTAGCAGTTAACTAGCGTTCAGACGCTTAAACCAGCAGTTAACTAGTGTTCAGATGCTTAAACCAGCAGTTAACTAGCATTCAGACGCTTAAACCGGCAGTTAACTAGCGTTCAGACACTAAAACCAGCAGTTAACTAGCGTTCAGATGCTTAAACCAGCAGTTAACTATCGTTCAGATGCTTAAACCAGCAGTTAACTAGTGTTCAGACGCTTAAACTAGCAGTTAACTAGCGTTCAGACGCTTAAACTAGCAGTTAACTAGCGTTCAGACGCTTAAACCAGCAGTTAAATAGTGTTCAGACGCTTAAAATAGCAGTTAACTAGCGTTCAGACGCTTAAACCAGCAGTTAACTAGTGTTCAGATGCTTAAACCAGCAGTTAACTAGCGTTCAGATGCTTAAAGAAGCAGTTAACTAGCGTTCAGACGCTTAAACCAGCAGTTAACTAGTGTTCAGATGCTTAAACCAGCCGTTAACTAGCGTTCAGATGCTTAAACTAGCAGTTAACTAGCGTTCAGACGCTTAAACCAGCAGTTAAATAGTGTTCAGATGCTTAAACTAGCAGTTAACTAGTGTTCAGACGCTTAAACCGGCAGTTAACTAGTGTTCAGATGCTTAAACCAGCAGTTAACTAGCGTTCAGATGCTTAAAGAAGCAGTTAACTAGCGTTCAGATGCTTAAAGAAGCAGTTAACTAGCCTTCAGACGCTAAAACCAGCAGTTAACTAGTTTAGTAGACGTGCTCCAGTGATCCTCATTTATACTCGTGAATGAAATGCTTTTAAGTGATTCTGTGTTTCCCTGATGTATTTTTTCTCTCTCCAGGTCGTTCAAGCCAGACTTTGTGCTGGTCCGCCAGCACGCCTACAGCATGACCCCGGGCGAGGACTTCAGGAGCCTCGTGATCGGCCTGCACTACGGGGCCGTTCCCAGCGTGAACTCGCTCTTCTCCATCTATAACTTCTGCAGCAAACCCTGGGTGGTGCGTTTACTATCGTCAATACCGGGAGAACAGTGAAGCACAGGAACAGGGTTTATGAGCACATGGCAGACACACACAACCGGACCTATTTAAAAAAATAATACTGGTAACACTTTACAGTAAGTTCCGTTAGTTAACATGAACTAATAATGAACTGCACTTATACAGCATTTAATCTTTGTTCATTTTAATTTCAACATTTACTAATACTTTATTAAAATCTTGTTAACATTAGTTAATGCACTGTGAACTAACACTGAACAGCTGTATTTTAATAACTATCGTTAACGAAGATGAACAAATACAGTAACAAATGTTTTGCTCACGGTTAGTTCATGTTAGTTAATACATTAATGAATCTTATTGTAAAGTGTGTTACACAACAAAAGTTCTCAGTTTAGATTTATGTTAAATATTATTCACAAAATTTCTTTCCCCAAAGACAAAAACAAAGATTATTTATTATAGACCATACATTATCAATATATTTTCTTTAGACATAAGCCAAAATGTTAGACTGCAAAACATGATTTTCTTCCTCAGTATTTTTGACTTGTTTTCCAATACAAATGTCTTAAATCAAGATGCATTTACTAGAGAAGCAAAATTAAAAACAAGGTTGCATTTGTTAACTACATAAGTTAACATGATATAAACCTTAGTTAATGTTAATTTTACTAATACATTTCAAATCAAGTTGCATCTGTTAATATTATTTAAAAGCTAAGTTGTATTTTTATTTACTAACAAAGAATGATGAATATTGTATGAAATGTACTGTTAGTTAATGTTAGTGCATTAATCGTTAACTAATAGGCTTCAAGTAAAGTGTTACCAAAGTAGTTTTAGAGGTGGAGTGAGTTTTGATGGAAGATGATGAAGACAAACTTTGTGTTCTTTATAACAATGAATCACTCAGGAACATAAAAACGCTTGTGTTGATGTGTTTTTGTGTCTTCATTCTGTAGTTCTCTCACATGATCAAGCTCTATCAGAATCTGGGTCCAGAGAAGTTCCCGCTCAATGAGCAAACCTTCTTCCCCAACCACACACAGATGGTAAGTCACGGCTTTAACTACTTTAACTAGTCCTCCGAGAATGATAATAATGACGACATAGAGCCACAGAGCCATTTTCACAATCTTTATTATAAAAATATAAAACAGAGAAATTAAAAATCGAAACATTCTTCGAAAAGCTGCTAATTGAAAAATGGTAATCTCTCTCTCTCTCTCACACACACACACACACACACACAACACAATCTTTCAGATTCATCAATGAGAGTAAAACAGATCTGATCTGAGCAGAAAGTTTGTGTTACGTAGACAAAATATTGTTATAAAAACTTGAGTTGGAGGCTGAGACCGAACGCTCTTATTCTAGTTAACTAGTGCTCAGATGTTTAAACCAGCAGTTAACTAGCGTTCAGATGCTTAAACCAGCAGTTAACTAGTGTTCAGATGTTTAAACCAGCAGTTAACTAGTGTTCAGATGTTTAAACCAGCAGTTAACTAGTGTTCAGATGCTTAAACCAGCAGTTAACTAGCGTTCAGATGATTAAACCAGCAGTTAACTATCGTTCAGATGTTTAAACCAGCAGTTAACTAGTGTTCAGATGCTTAAACCAGCAGTTAACTAGCGTTCAGATGATTAAACCAGCAGTTAACTAGCGTTCAGATGATTAAACCAGCAGTTAACTAGCGTTCAGATGTTTAAACCAGCAGTTAACTAGTGTTCAGATGTTTAAACCAGCAGTTAACTAGTGTTCAGATGCTTAAACCAGCAGTTAACTAGTGTTCAGATGTTTAAACCAGCAGTTAACTAGCATTCAGATGCCTAAAACCAGCAGTTACTAGTGTTCAGATGTTTAAACCAGCAGTTAACTAGCATTCAGATGTTTAAACCAGCAGTTAACTAGCGTTCAGATGCTTAAACCAGCAGTTAACTAGCGTTCAGATGCTTAAACCAGCAGTTAACTAGCGTTCAGATGCTTAAACCAGCAGTTAACTAGCGTTCAGATGCTTAAACCAGCAGTTAACTAGCGTTCAGATGCTTAAACCAGAAGTTAACTAGCGTTCAGATGCTTAAACCAGAAGTTAACTAGTGTTCAGATGTTTAAATCAGCAGTTAACTAGCGTTCAGATGCTTAAATCAGCAGTTAACTAGCGTTCAGATGCTTAAACCAGCAGTTAACTAGCGTTCAGATGTTTAAACCAGCAGTTAACTAGCGTTCAGATGCTTAAACCAGCAGTTAACTAGCGTTCAGATGCTTAAACCAGAAGTTAACTAGCGTTCAGATGCTTAAACCAGCAGTTAACTAGCGTTCAGATGCTTAAACCAGAAGTTAACTAGTGTTCAGATGCTTAAACCAGCAGTTAACTAGCGTTCAGATGCTTAAACCAGCAGTTAACTAGCGTTCAGATGCTTAAACCAGCAGTTAACTAGTGTTCAGATGTTTAAACCAGCAGTTAACTAGCGTTCAGATGCTTAAACCAGCAGTTAACTAGCGTTCAGACGCTTAAACCAGCAGTTAACTAGTGTTCAGATGCTTAAACCAGCAGTTAACTAGCGTTCAGATGCTTAAACCAGCAGTTAACTAGCGTTCAGACGCTTAAACCAGCAGTTAACTAGTGTTCAGATGCTTAAACCAGCAGTTAACTAGCGTTCAGATGCTTAAACCAGCAGTTAACTAGCGTTCAGACGCTTAAACCAGCAGTTAACTAGTGTTCAGATGCTTAAACCAGCAGTAAACTAGCGTTCAGATGCTTAAACCAGCGTCTGCTAGTGTTCAGATATTTTTCCGTCTGATCTCAGCCTCCAACTGAGGAATGGAGCAGAAATTCTGATGAAATTAACATGAGTTTAGTGGTAAAAAATGATCATTCTAACTGTTCTGATCTGATTTACTTCGATTTTGATGTATGTATTTAGATTATTCGGTACCCCAGAATCAGGATGAATGTTTACTTTCCCATTTAGAAAATGGGGATCGATGAAGCATTAGATTTCTCTCATCAGCGCGGTCTAGATGTAGAAAAGACATTGATATGAAGATGATTTATCTACTGATTATAATCTTTGTTTTAAAATAATAAAAAAATACTAGTCACAATTTCATAGCTTATATCATAAACAGCAAGAAGGAAAGAGTCAAACGCACGGATCGCTCTTCGTTTGTGCTGGAACGAGCTGCGTTTATGCATCAAATCTAAATAACCGAAACCCAACGTTTCAGCACAATCCAGAGTGAGCATCATAAATATATACTGAACAGTATAAATCTGGCACATGACATTTATCTGCGTACATATACAATTTATATCGTTTAAAAGCAATACAGCACTATAAAAGAGCGGTATTATTGCATTCATAAATTACTTCATATCTCAGTGGGTCGTGTTAATAAGGTTCGTTTTGTTTGGGTTTACCCAGCTAACAGGGAACATTCTCTCAACGTTATGAACAAACGTTCTTACAACATTAATAGAACGTGATCTGGTCTTTAATAATGTTCTCAAAACTTTAGCACAAAAACGTTCTTTCTACAGTCAAACCAAAACGTATTCAGACTCCTTCAACATTTATCACATTATCACAGTTTATTCGCTATAGTTTAGAAAATGGTAATAAAATATGATTAGAATCAGCTGATATTTCACTGGTTTTGTTCATCTATATCGGTCAGCTGTTAAATTTAACTACACAAATGCTTCATGTTGTTCAGTCTGTGGTGTAAAAAGGTGCATTAGCAATTAAAGAAAAAACACTTCAGCAAAACATGATCAGCTCAAAGTGTCCCAATCATTTTTGGTCCCAAATTTTTATAAATTTTACTGTATGAAGAATATTTGGGTATAATATGTCAGTTTACTTTATTTAGCTCTCCTCACTTAAATAAATGAACTATAGTGTCCTGCACACACTAGTACAAAAAAAAAAAATCAAAAATGATATCTGGTGTCTAAATAATGTTTGGTTTGACTGTACATCAATCATTGAGTAGTTTTATTAATTAAACATTTCAGTTGGACGTTTGTTTTTAAATGTAATGTTTTTTAAATGTTGCTACTAGTTTCAGAACGTTCATGTTTGAAGAATGATCCAATGTTATTGTTCCCTTAACGTTTAAAAAACTGGAACATTATAGTTCTCATAACTTTAGCGATGTAAGCGAAACGTAATAAACAAACGTTCTTCCAGTAACATTAATAGAGCGTTCGTTCAGAGTTATCTTTTTAACAATGTTCTCAAAACGTTAGCACAAAAATATTCTCGATTCTTTGAGTATTTTTATAATTAACGTAACGTTCGTTTCAGAACGTTCAAATTCAAAATGAACATTCCATAATGTTTGAGGAATGATACAATTTTAACGTTTTTTTAAAAACTGGACGTTCACGGAACATTACCGATAGCGAAACGTTCTTCGAACATGTTTTAGTTAGCTGGGTAATCGCCACAGGCCTCACGTTTCATCTAATTGACGTGACCCGTTGCTGAACACACACGTGATCTGATGTGGGGCAGTTAGTTATTGGGTGTCAGGACGGGGTTAGGGGTCAGGGGTCAGGGTTCAGGGGTCGGTGGTGTTGATGGTCACTTTGTCGCGTGTGGTCATCCCTCGGTACCAGCTGCAGTAACCCTCTTTCTGCTGAATACAGGCGTAGTGTCGGGACTGATACCCGGGGTATCCGAAGTGGGACAACATGTCGGTCCACAGGCACTCGTGTTTCGAGGTCACGAAACAGGGCAGAAAGTGGCACGGCTTAATCTGCAAACAGAGGAAAGTGTGTGTTAATATTTATAAAGCGCTTTTTACAACATAGAGTTTTTCAAAGCAGCTTTACAGAGACAACAGGAAAATAATGCAACAAAGTTTGTTTCTAGAAAAAAAATAGCGTCACAGTCCAGCTTGCGTAAGTTCAGTGATGGTTCATTTTTGTTGAATAAACGAAATTATCGGAATTCGACGTGCTGCCAAGATGGAGACCGCCGGCTCCGCCCACTTTGGGCTTCAGAAACACTACGGGTGACGTCACACACACTACGCACATATTATTTTACAGTCTATGGTTGAAACTGGCGGTTATGGAAAGGGGCGGGGCATTTCCCAAACACACTCGAAGCGCTCGACCAATCACAAAACACTGATCCAGCCGACCAATCAGAGCGCAGTGTGCTTTTCAGAAGGAGGGGCAGGAAGTAAACAGAGCGTTACTGACAGACTGGGAAGAGAGGAGCCGCAACAATGGAGAATATGAGGAAAATAATCAACATTCAAGCAGATAAAACGCTTTGTTTTTGTCAACCTGTATTATTTGACCTGCAAAGTTATTTGATGGATTAGGATGTTAGACTTTGCTTTGCCCACCCAAGCGTTATTCATTTTATTTGTCTTTTATTGGTCTTATAAAAAGAAACGCAGCAGCTCCTGCCTTCATTTCAGAGCTCGTGTTTGCTTTTGAAATGTGAATGAGTGAAACTAGACGGATTGAAAGGCATCTTCGAGCTGGTAAATAACCGTTTCCAGGTGTTTTCTGAATGCAGGTCGTTCAGAAGCGAATCCTCTTTAACCCCGAGAGCGGCTGCCGTCGTCAAGGCTTTATGGACACACACTTGTTATTTGTGACCAAATATGCATGAATTTTCTTTAACTGTCAGTGGTATTTAAGGAAGACTGAAGCGTTTGGTTTTCGATTCCTAAGCGAACTGCATGTGTGAAACTAGATTTTTAAATCAAATTGAGTAATCAGAAAGCTTGTCTAATTATATGAAATCATGAAACAACAGTTCATTAAAAATTTACTTTTTAGGGCCGTTTCATTTTCCTAACTTCTGCGTTGTCCGTTTTCATGCCATTTCTGCGAGCTCTAGTTAAATTTTAATAATTAAAAAGCGTTTTTTAGGAATTCTGTGTTCGTTTTCGTCATAATAGCACATGGTTGTGCTTTAACTCGTGGCGTCACACGTGTTTAGGGATGGGCGGCACTCAGATCCAGTGATGATCCGTGGTTCTGTGTCTCAGATCTGAGTCCAAACCGGTTTGAGTTTGGCTTCAGAACCAGCGTTTAATCCTGGAGCCAAACATCTGGATCCTGTGTGCATCATGGGAAGGCAGCAGCTCAATGTGATGGAGGACATTACCCAGCATGCAATAGCCGTCATTTCACCGTCTAGGTTAACTACAGACCCGGCTGTCAGTAACCCACTTCTAGCAAAAATAACCTTGAATTTGGTTACATGTTGTTTTTCCCAAAATAACTTGCGAGATGTATGATATTCCATCGTTTAAGAAAAGTAAACAGTGATTACAAGCCGTTTGGTTTCATTTCTTCACTCATTTAATTTCTTCATCCAATTGATGACTAGTCTATTTTTGGGCGATGGTTAGACGTTTATTAAATTTTCACAACATGAATGGATTTATTTCAGCATCTAAGGCTATTTTCATGGCAAAAATTAAATTACAAAAATACAAATATCATATAAATACAATAAAACCAAGCAATTTTATTTTAAATTAACATATGATTAAAAAATCCAAACCCTTATCAGGCATAATCTTACTAAATAAGTCCTTAAGTGAAATAACTAGAAGAGCATTCTACTTGTATTAAACCCAGAACAATCCAATAAAATATGTTTAACAGAGAGGGGAATCTTACAAAACATGCATAAAGAGTCAAACTTGCATGAACTAAACACCATCAGCATGTTTGTTTGCATTTATATGATATTTGTATTTTTGTAATTTCTGCCCTGAAAATAGCCTTAAGATGCTCAAATAAATCCATTCATGTTGTGAAAATTTAATAAACGTCTAACCATCGCCTAAAAATAGACTAGTCATCAATTAGATAAATAAATTAAATAGTTTGAAGAGTGATTAAACATCATTTGCGTATTTTAAACACAAAACTGCTTGCAGGAAGTGTGTTGTTGTTGAGCTCACCCTGCAGGAACAGCCCAGCTGATAGCGGTGGTTAATGCCCTTCTTCTGAGCCAGAGACAAGCGTTCCCACCGCTCGTTGAAGTTACACAGGCCGGTGTAAAGCTTCCCGTCGTGAACACGACCTGCAGACACACCGCAGACGTCAAGCTCACACACCAGGTCAAGTTCAAGCGCTATTTTAATTTATATAGCGCATTTAATACAGCCACTGTATAATATTTCTGTCTTGGTTCCAGTCCAAATATCTCAAAATTCTTAAAGCAAGAAGCATTTACTACATAAGTCAAATGAAATAAGAAACTGTATCTTGTTTTCTGATAAAAACAAAAAAATTAAGTGAGTTTTTGCTTAAAGCAAGGTCAATTATTACGATTTTTTTTTTTTCAAATGGAAAACGAGATTATTTTTCATACCACATCGGCAGATCATTTTTCTTGTTTTAAGCAAAAACTCACTTAATTTTATCTTTTTTATCAGAAAACGACATAATTTCACTTATCTAGTAAATGCTTGAATGTTTAGATATACGGAATGGAAACAGGACAAAAATACTAAGTAAGAAAAGCATTTTTTGCAGTGTATAGGCTGACCAAAGTGCTTTACAGAACAAGATTGAAAGAAGATATAGCATGCATAACAACAAATAAGAGCAACATAGCTAAGAGTAACCATAAAACAGGAGTAGCTAAACATTATCAGACTCAAATATAAATGAGTAAAACCAACCGAAGAAAATAATATACTCAAGAAAACGGGTATGTTTTTAAGAGACGGGTCCGTTTACACATTAGTGTTCCTTCAGAAATATCCCCTCTCTCTCTCTCTCTCTCTCTCGGGTTAGATTAAGCAGTTAGCCGGTTATATTTGACTGTTTGTGTCTTATTATCAGAACAGCTGCGCGTCACATGATGGTCCGCTCTTTAGGGGATCTCAGTAAAGCTAAAGAGAGACGCCATCAAGAGCCTCAGCTGATCAGAAACACACAAGAGTGTATATTGGCATTGACTGATAAATATAAAAGCAATTCAAAAGATACATTTAACTCTTGTGCATCAATTAAAACAAGTTACACCAGTCCATAGTGGTCAAAAAAACAGACGTTGGGACAAAGTTTGGTCTCATTTTAAAGACCCATTTTAAAAAAATGTAAAAAGTGAAATAAAAGTTATAGAGGTTTATGTTTAAGTTTATGAAAGTGATTTATGAACATTATTTTACATAAAATTTATATTTTATGAAACATGCTCAACTCTAAAAGTGCTAGAAAATCAAAGCCGTAAATTTAAACAAGTCGTGTTTCAGGTTTTTTGAGATTTGAGGCTGATATCTCAAAAAATGAGCTTTCAGTGAGAGTGTGTTTGAGCGCAGGAACAGGTTTCACCCATTAGATCCAGTAAAACTGGGTTTGGGATTTGCAGTAGTTTTTCTCTCTCAAATATTACACGCACACACACACACAATTTTTTTATTACACACATACATACCACACTGACAACCATAGCAACACACACACTTATCACTGCATAATTTATCCAATTGTCTGTATAACACACAGAAGCAGAAAACAGGAATAAAGTGAGTATTTGCTTTATAGGCCAAACCTGGTAAAACAATAGTAAAAACTTAAATTCTGAAGCCTTGGCAACAGAATAAAAGCCTGTTAACAAAGATTGCATCATTTTATAGTTAAATGGCCATGGGATTAAAAATTTAAACATAAAAAGTTTCAATTTGGAGATTTTAGTCCTGAAGGTGCTGAGAGGAACTATTGTGTGTTTCTAGTGCAAAATAGATTTTTTAAAGGAAATGGGGGTGAAATAGTAAAATTCCAATATAAATACACACCTGTACCAAAATGTATGCAGTTGGCATTAACACGGGCAAAATGATCAAGAAAACAAAACTGAAAAAGACCAAAAAAGTCGCACAAGAGTTAACCGAGAGCCCGCAGTGACGATGCTGGCGGCGTCTCACCTGTGATCAGGTACTGGTATTTGTTGATGTCAAACTTGACTCCGCACATGCTCTCGCTGTTGTGTGTGTAGATGTACTGCACATGCTGGATCTTGTCGAAGCCCTTGTACATCTACAACAGATGAACACAATCAACAAAACACACATCAGGAGCCGGTTTCAGTGATTAAGATGTAAGATATTCTCACATTTACAGTGGGAATATCTGAGGAAAAAACCTGTGTGTGTGTGTGTGTGATATAGAATAAAAAAAGCATAAACTATTTCAAAAGTGCTTAAATGAGTAAATAAAAGCTTTAAGTAGTCTAAAAAAGCTTAAACCACTCTTAAAATTGATTAAACTAGTCTGAAAAGAACATAAACGAGCCAAAAAGTGCATAAATTAGTCTAAAAATTTAAACTAGTCAGGGTTTAACTAGACTTAAAAAAGCAGTCTAGTTTAAAAGAGCTTAAATGACTAACAAAAGCTTTCACTAGTCTAAATAAAGTGTAATGTAAAGATATTTAAGTGTGTAGTAATCTCCCTGTGCTGGCTGGTTCAAGTTCAACTTAATTTATTTGTCATATATACAAATATCAAAGATAATTTGTACATTGAAATGAATTCAGGCATTCAACAGTAGTGCAACATATGCACAATAGATATTCACAGTAAAGTATATAATATAAAGTAGTAAATATGCAAAACATATATGTTTAGTATGTTTGCTTTGTGCATTAAATAAATAGTATGTGGAGTTTTTTAAAGTGCAAAAAGCTCTTTGTAAAGGGAATAAGTTTGATTGCAAAGGCAAAAACCTGCAGTAGACCGTAGAAGAATGTCTGTCCTGATATATGATAAGAGTTAAATCTGCTTTGCAGGGTGTTATGGGTAACGGTTCGATATCCTGCAGAACCAAGCGCTTGTTTTGATTCGTCCCGTGTGACGTTCAGGAACCGGGAGTCTGAGAATAAACACATCTGGGATGTTTTGTCTTCGGCCTGTGTTTAGTCTAGAGCCGGAGATTCAAGCTTCACAGAGACCCTGTGATCAGTGCAGATCATGTGATTATCAGCTTCTCGTCTGGTGTTTAAGGGTCAGTTCACACAAAACATGTAATTCTGTCCTTAATTACTCTCACCCTCGTGTCGTTACAAACCCGTAAGACCTTCATCTTCACAACACAAATCAAGGTATTGACAAAGATATTTTGTGCCAAAAGCAAATATCAACTTTTTTATTTAACTCATCTCTTCTGTATCCGTCTCCGACGCACCGGAAATTACTGAATAAAGTCAATATTTAGTTTTTTTCGTGCACAAAAAGTATTCTCGTCGCTTCATAAAATTAAGGTTGAACGACTGTAGTCACATGGACTATTTTAACGATGTCTTTCCTCCCTTTCTGGGCCTTCAAAGTGTTCATTAAACAGCCGTTAATGGCTCAGTTTACAAACAAATAATCTGCTAGTAATGGGATTGACGGCTCAATCTTCATGTAAAAACACAGTAATCGATGGGATTGAGTGCAATCGATCGGTTTGAAAGGCTGTTTATTCCTTTTCTAATCCGATCCAGAGAACATGTGAACACTTGATCAGATCGAAACCCGAAACTGAAGGACTGCGCATGTGCAATGATGTAGAAATAGCGTAATGACGTATGGCCGCTGTTCTTCTTTTGAATAAAGTGTGTATAAACGAGTTTCCAGTCATTCTATAATCCTCCTGTCACTCAGTGTCAGTTTCAGACTCTCTCTCTCACACACACACACACACACACACACACACGACTGGTTTTGGCCAATTTACTATGTGAGGAATATAAGCAGCGGTTCATACGCTCATTATCTCCAAATTATGACCAGAAACGGATAAGTATTAATTCTGCTGTTTAAAACAAATAAAGAAATGTATGAGAATAGCTGTTAAGCGCAAACATCGGAAACTCTGTATATTCCTGCAGTGTGCGCATGTCAAAACATATATTCCGGTTTGAAGCTTGTGACGCATAAACACACACATCAACCCGAGCGTTCATGTAAACACTACAGTCAGAATGAGTTCAGCCATCGCATTTCATCAGAGATATCTTGATTTGTGTTGTGAAGACGAAGGTCTAACGGGTTTGGAAGTTAGAGTAATTAATCACAGAATGGAATTTTTTGTGCGATTAACTCTTTAAAGCCGGTGTTTTCCCATCAGCTCACCTTCATCTGCTTGACGGTGTAGCGCAGGGTCCCGAACGGACGGTCGTCCAAGAGTTTCTTGCCCACCACTTTCGCCCTGATCACTGCAAAACACACACACACACACACACACACACACAGAGATCAGAATCCCAGAATGCATTGAGACAGGTGTGGGAAAAACAGAAATGCATGAGAAATGAGCTTTTTTATGGCTTAAAAAACAACTCAAGTCAAATTATGAATGCAATCTTTTCAGTTTTTGTGTGTGTGCGTGTGTGTGCGTGTGTGTGTGTGTGTGTGTGTGTGTGTGTGTGTGGGTGTGGGTGTGTGTGTGTGTGGGTGTGTGTGTGTGTGTGTGTGTGTGTGTGATGAGGAAGAAGAGCGACACATGCAACATGATCAAGCCACTGTGACCGTACTGCCACTGACTCATAACTACAGAAGAAATTCATAATATAATATAAATTCATATAAAATAAAATACAAACTGTAAAGTCTAGTTTATGCTTTTTTAGACTAGTTTAAGCTTTTAGGCTCGTTTAAGCACTTTTAGACTAGTTTAAGCTTGTTTAAGTCTAGTTTAAGCTTTTTTTTAGACCAGTTACAGCTTTTGTTAGTCATTTAAGCTCTCTTAAACTAGTTTTAAACGAGACTGCTTTTTAAGTCTAGTTTAAACACTTGACTAATTTTAAGTTTTTTAGACTAATTTATGCTCTTTTTAGACTAGTTAGAGCTGTTATTACTCATTTAAGCTCTTTTAAAATCGAGAATGCTTTTGTATTCTATATCACACACACACACACACACACACATATATATGACAGCAGGTTTTTCCTCAGATATTCCCACTGTAAATGTGTGTCAAATTTCCTGTTCAGAAAGTGTGTGTGTGTGTGTGTGTAACTAGACTGCTTCCTCAGAGACCGTAGAACGAGGCCATGTCAATACGAGCGTCCTCTTCCCATAATCCCCTGCAAACACACTCGTGTCTCCCTTTCTGTAACCTGACACGTGTGTGTGTGTGTCCCGACGCCCGTCACACATGACACACTCGCGTGACGCCTCGTTTACAGCGGTCAATGTCCAGGTCTGACAGAGGCTGACGCTGGAATGCTTGTTATCTTCCACTGCAGGAATTTCCTTCCCAGAATTCTTTGAGGCTCACATTCCTCAGACCGGTGAGAAAAAAAAACCTAGAGGAAAAGTTAATTCCTCCACCATCATCACCGAACAGGGAACGTTCTGGAAAAGTTAAAGTTAAATCTAGGGGTGACCGAGCTTTTTCCATAACCAAACCAAAACTAGAGCGGTTTACAGAGTCATATTAGAACTGCACCAACATTACATATTGACTGTTTGTGTTAAAATTAAAATTAAATTAAAATGAAAAACGTATCTCTTTTCTGTAGCCTATAACTTGTCTGTGGTTGTTTTGTTTTATTTTTATTCATTGTTTTTGGTTTTAGAACATTGGTAAAGTTATAAACAAACGTTCTTCCAGTAACATTAATAGAACGTTCGATCAACGTTATCTGGTTTTTAAATTTCAATATAATACATTAAGTTGTATCTATAGATATTATTTAATGGGCCTGAGCTAATATGAACTTTTTTTTACTAATGTTAAATATGTTAAATACTGCAAGCAATTAATGTTTTATATAATGGGACCGAAGCGTTACGTCACCTTGTTCGTCATTGGCTTTTGTGTTGCTTAGTTGAGGACATTTAATTTAATATTCAACAATATTATTGATCTCCTGCATTGACAGCATTATATGACAACTGGACGAGCTGGACGATGACATCACGGTTCTCTCCAGAGCGGCGATATATATATATATATATATCTATGAACTAAATTAACTTTTTTACAACAGAAGTGAAACATCACTGAACTTACTTAAGCTGGACTGTGACGCTATTTTATTCGAGACACAAACTTTGTTGCATTATTTTCCTGTTATCTCTGTAAAGCTGCTTTAAAACAATCTGTGTTGTAAAAAGCGCTATATAAATAAAGGTGACTTGAAAAGGTTTGACTTCTCGTCAGAGTTCAGAGGTCACACCATTGAACTCCAGTGTGAGGTTCAGAGCCGCGCTCTGATTGGCTGTGAACCGCTGTGCCGGTTTTCTGGAACTCTCTCGTGACTCGAGTGTTTATGTAACCCAATTCCGGTGAAGTCCACCTGTCCACCCCTCGGCCTGGCCCACGGCTCGATCCTCACGGCTATATTTAAGAGCCCCTCCATAAGCCTCTGAATCATACATGAAAGCCCAGAGCCGGCGCCCGCTGTGAGTTATGCATATTCATGAGCCGCACACAAATCTGACTTACATTTGGGAAAGTAGGTGGCCGTTCGGTAAATGGGTTAACGTGCAGAAATATAATTCTGCGCGGGGAAACTCTTGATTCGTATGACAAAACTAGTGATCCTTATCATATTTAGTCAACCAATCCTGTTTTTATTTGACTATAAGACTCAATTTTACTCAATGAACACTATTTTAGTAAAAATGCACGTTATATCGGCCACCATATCGGTATCGGCCGATGTATGTTCATTTTTAATGTTATCATTATCAGCCTGATAAAAAAAATGTGGCCGATATATTAAAGCCGATAAATAATGGATTATTTCTAGGGATGCATCGATATGAAAATTTTGGCCGATACCGATAATTTTTATATTTGAAACCCGATAACCGATATATTGGCCGATAAATCTAAACCCAAATTTTTCTATAATTTGAGAGCCTGATTACAAGAACAAAAGTCTCCCCATTAAAATCCATGACCAAAACACACAATTATAATGATGTTCTCATTATAATGTTATGAAGCCGATATGACACGCTTGCGCTGCACATGTTGCACTGAACCGTATTTTCCTTTTTTTGTGCGATTCTAATCATATTTCAAGCAATTCAAATCCATCATGTTGAACAGTCGCATCTGAAGAGTCACAGCTGAAGGAAATAATACATTATTTATCGGATTTAATATATCGGCCAAATTTTCTTATCGGACCGATATCGATAACAGTAAGAATGAACATATCGGCCGATATCGATACGGTGGCCGATATATCGTGCATCACTAATTATTTCCTTCAGCTGAGACACTTCAGATGTGCACTGTTCAACATTATGTCTTTGAATTGCTTGAAATATGATTAATATGAAACATGTGCAGCACAAGTGTGTTATATCTGCTTCATAAAATTATGAGAACATCATTATAATTGTGTGTTTGGGACATGGATTTTAATGGTGAGACTTCTGTTTTTGTTATCAGGCTCTTAAAAATGTTATAAACATTTGGAATTAGATTTATCTGCCAACATATCGGTTATCGGCTTTCAAATATCAAGAATTATCGGTTATCAGTATCGGCCAAAATTTTAATATCAGTGCATCCCAATATTTTAGTCATACTGCATAAAGGTTAAAATTATTGCTCAAAATTGTTATATCGATTAACTTTTTCCACTAATCAAGAAACCGCATCTTTATTTTACTCATTTACTCATCTAGTTTCCTGATTTTTAATATTATCATTAACATTGTGAAAACTGGTAAATCCCTCAAAAGCTAAAACAGTGAAATTCCAAATTGTAATTAAAATTCAAAACTGTGTTAATGTTTTTCTATTAAAACAATATAAAAAAAAGACTTTGTATTGTCACACAGAGGTTGCGCAATTCAGCAACCACAATCGCAAACAATAAAGTCGAGAATCATGTTTGGATTTATTACAGTTCATAACTGAAGGTTTAATCGCAGATTTAGTACGACACGATATCTCAATAAACTGATGTTTTCAGATCGCCAGTGCTTTATTCTCCGTGTAGAGAGAGCACGAGTGAATGCTTGCCAGTTTGAGAAGATTAAGTAAAATACCAAGCAGAAAATGTGACCTTTTTAAGAGAAAAGCTCTGATTGGGGGATTTCACCTCATGGCATCTGGCAACCGCAAGCATAAAGTTCATGGAGGCTTGTTAAAAACTTGTTTTATTACATAATACTCTCGTCTTTTTTCAATATTGAGATAGTCAGTAGCCATGTTTGCATTCAAAGTTTCAGAAACACCAAACCAACATTTGAGATGCTGTAATGCCATTGGTCCGCTGGTTACTCCAGTTATCCAATCACAGCCTCCGCTGAGGTTTTTATTGCGCATCGAGTGATTTATTCAGTAAATGTGCTTCCATTGTAGTTCATGTACAAAATATTTTTTATCTACCTCAGTTGAGTGTTTTTATCCGATATCCCAAGAACATTTTTCGATGTAGTTTTTGTTGACAAAATAACTATATATCACACAGTAGATGTTGCCACTAGGTCTTGTGTTCGATTAACATGGAAAACAAGAACTGATCAAATGCGAACGCAATGCAAGTGCCTTGATTAAAGCATTGGTAAATGATTTTTTAATTTATGTATGAGTTTGTGTGATGTCTCACCCCATCGCCACGTCAGATGGGAACCAGACCTCGGTTGGCGGGGTATTAAACTCCAGGGGCCAAAGTGTAGGGCAAAACACTAATCTGGAGCTTGAAAGGCCTTCAGAGTGAATAGAGCGTTTCAATTGCCTTCAAAAGCCCTGCCAACTGAGGCTACATGCGAGATCGGCGCTGCTAAACTCATTCTGGAGGCCGTATTGGCAGAAATACGCTATAATGGCGCGGGAAAGGCATGTTTAATGTGTGTGGATGAGGAATGTGGGTCTGGCGCTGATGGGTTTTCACAGTTTGTGCATGTGCTGTTTTTATGTCCCTGTGATTTGATGATTTAAGGAGCACATTTGCACATTTGTGAGTCATCTCCTGTGAGTTGATTACAGAGCGCGAGGTACTTAAACATGCGAGTCATAAATCATCCATCCGCCCGACGCTTTGAAGTCCAGCGAAGGAAACGAGGCTGATAAACGGCCTGATCTCTCAGCAGTAATTGAGCACAGGGACGCAACGAATGTTCGCAACAAAGAAGATTTCGATTTTTTTTTTGTTAGTTAGTGAGTTAGTTAGTTAGAAAAAAATAACTCCGGAAAGATGCATTCTGATACACTTTATTGCATATTAATTATATTTTTACTGATTTAACATACAACATTTTTCACTCAGAAATTTCTAGTAAATTTCACAATTATTGTTATTTATTGTTATTCACAATTATTATAATAAAATTGGATTCAAACATGAAATTTAGTTTTTTCTTGTAAAACACAATCCGGTAGTTTTAATTACAGCTTTGAATTTTTTTTTTTTACATTGTACATTTGAATTAATCTGAAGGTTTTATTACAGCCGCCATTTTAATGTTCATATTATATTTTCCTTTTTGGTTTTCCAAACGATAATATCATTAAAAACGGGGTTAAGTGCCGTTTAAATGTTTGGATACAACATGATTATTACAGAAATGTTATTTTTGGTTCATATAGATTTAAAGCGCATGTTCCATTCTCTGCAGCTCTTTGTTACCCAGAAGCCATTGCTCCATCTGATGACTCTGGAAATATGTTACACATGGCAGCGGAAAGCAAAGCCTCCTGCATTCTGTAGTTCTGGAGGAAATCTGTGCGTCTGGCGTCCCGCCACCGATTCAGACACGCTCACAATAGCCACAGTCTTTGCCTTTCATACAGCATGAACACCAGCACAAAGCCAAAGTCACATTTTATGGGACATCTCAATATCTAGTTTATCCACAAACACATCATCAGTATGCAAGTCATATGTGGCCTCTTAACCAGACAGTCCGGCTCCCATTTCATCTGAGCGGGACCTTGAAACCCGTTAAACGTAGCAGGACACGCTAAAGTCAACATGAAACGCTGTTAAAATAAGCCGATTATATTCTATTTGAAAGGTGATTGATAACTGAAGAGGGATTGATTATGTATTTAAGGAAGATGTGATTACATTTTGACCAGAAAGTGCATTAAGTCCATTATAATGTGTTCAGGAGGACCCCAAATCTAAGCAAAATCACCAATATTTCTAAACAATTACCTAGTCTTTAATAGTGTAACATTTACCCTCTTTCCTTGTATCTTGAAATAGATTCATTTTTATTGTTATGAGATGATTAAAGGCCCGTTCGCACCAATGAACGTTAACTAAATAAGTTTTATTAGCCTAATTGTTGTAATTCTGTCAGAATGGTGAAATCTTTCATCATTATAATGACTGAGGAACGATATATCGCTGGAATCACTTTTATTTATCGCTGATAAACGCTAAAAACACTGACAGCCAATCAGAATGAACGATAAAAACACTGACAGCCAATCAGAATCCATCCTGCTTTAAAGAGCGCGAGCATTTAAAGTGACAGACGACACAACTGCAGCGGTTATAATAAACAGAACTATATCGTCCGCTGTTGTGAGGCTAGTGTAATTATCGTTATAGTTGTTATTATTATAACTTTCGTTTTTTGGTGTTTACGCGCCTTAACTCTTAAAGAATAGAAGAGTAACACCAAAACTATAACGATAACATCACAGATAGACGATACCGCGGGAATTACAGGATTTGGAATTTTCTCCAGGTGACGAACGATAACAACACTGACAGCCAATCAGAATCCATCCTGTTTTAAAGAGCACGAGCATTTAAAGAGACAGACGACAAAACTGCAGGGCTTATAATAAACAAAACGATAACGTCGAGCTAATATAGTTATCGTTAATGGTGTGAACTGATTTAAATTATTTTGAGAAGCCCTGGTTAATGTTTTTCTGCTAGTTTCTATAATGTGTGCTGCAGTGATTGAGATGCATTACTGCGGTGAACTAGACCTCATCATCTCTGTCTTCATTAAACCCTTCCGGAAACACAGATATTCTAACATACTTGACATGAAATTCACTTCAGACCTCAGTTACTGATGATATAGAGCCGCACAGATGAGCCCACAAAAAGAAGTTTCGTGTTTCCTCTCGTTGTAAACAAAGCTTAATATATATATTTTAGTGAGCTTCATTCATATTCCGCTTGCTTGTTGATAGTTTGCATAATCAAACGCGCAATTTAGCTGTTTGCGTTCATATTCCGCGCTCATGTGTTCGCCGGTATAGTTTGCTCTTTAAACATCACTGCATTGGCACGTTAAACGTTTTAAAAACTCCAGACATCATGATAATAGTATATAGGATCGTTTATGTATCAAATAAGAGGGAAAAGTGTGAAAAACAACATCTCCAGTTGCGCTCAGCGTTCGCGTTTGTTGCCATGGATACCGCAAAAACTTTCCGCTTCTCATGTTTGCGTGTAAACGCGCAATGACGCACTTGAGTCTAAACGATATTAGATCGTTTTTTTATCTGATGATGAGGCGTTATAACGCAACGCTATAGGAAAACAGACGCGCTCGGCTGAAGAACATCTGCGCGCGCTGATGTTGAGTAAATATGCGCTGACTGTTACATAATATATGCATCTCACAGTGCTGTATTATGAATACCTCGCTGATTCTCACACACACACACACACACACACACACACACTCTCTCTCTCTCTCTCTTACCGATGTCGGAGTTGCAGTACGCGTCCTGTGGATGAGACATCGCGCATGAACACGCGTCCGACGCCTGGTTCATCAGACACACGAGAGAGAACAGGAGGAGCGCTGAACAAGGCTTCATGCTGAAGATTAATAATCACACTATCTGTCAGTGCGCTTCAGACGCGAGGTACATATAGTGCGCGCGCGGTGACGTCACGCGCGAGCACTGCAGCCGTCGACCAATCACAGCGCGCGTCATTAACATTACAGGCGCATGACGTAATGGAAGTGACTTCATAAAGATTCTATTTTTTATTTTTTTTCGCCTGTGTTTTGAGATTCTTCCACAGCAGACACACGTCTCCAGTATGAGGCTGCAGATTGAGGAGGGAAATAACGAGTCTTTGTGGGAAGAGAACATGAATAACATGTTGTGAGACTGTGGCTTTCATCAAAAACCCACCCAAAAAAACCTCAGTGACTCACTTGTGTTGAACTGCAATACCAGTTTGAACACTCCTCAAATAAAGTCAATGAATTCTGGTAACCAAAAATCTGATTAATTTTATTGCGAACACTTTCCATTTGTTAACACTATTTAACATGCATTTATTGGTGTTAATTATAACATGAACTATAAATATGAACAGTTAACATTAACAAAAGTTATTAAATACTGTAATAATAATAATAATAAACTTTATTTTCTATAGCGCCTTTAAAAGTTTACTGTAATAAGCTTTTGTTTCTATGATCATGTGATGCACATTGATTTTAAAAAATACATTTTTATTTCAATAAATAAAATATATATATAAATAAATAAATAGAAATAGGATTCAGATAACTAAATCACTTAAATAATTTAATCAAAATTAATTTTTTTTTTAGAAAAGTAATAAAATAGTTTC
>NW_027509030.1:690000-715000 GCF_051911475.1 Siphateles boraxobius
CCATCTGTGAAGCTCTGTTTTGATTGGCCAGATCTCAGACGAGGGCTGTCAATGACTTGAGATTCTGATTGAACACAGTGAAAGCCCGTTCACAACAAAGATAACTGTAACTTTTTAATAATCATATTAATATATATTCAGTTTTCAAAGTTGAAAAATGAGAGTTTCCAAAAAAATGTATGTACTTTGTGTGTGTGTGTGTTTGTTTATGTACAGTGTGTGTGTGTGTGTGGTTGTGTGTGTATATATATACAGTGTGTGTATGTGTATGGACAGTGTGTGTGTGTGTATGTACAGTGTGTGTGTATGATTGAGTGTGTGTGTGTGTGTGTGTGTGTGTGTGTGTGTGTGTGTGTGTGTGTGTTTGCATGTTTATGTACTGTGTGTGTGTGTGTGTGTGTGTGTGTGTTTGTGTTTGTTTATGTACAGTGTGTGTGTTTGTTTATGTACAGTGTGTGTGTGTGTGTGTATATGTACAGTGTGTGTGTATGTGTATGTACGGTGTGTCTATGTACAGTGTGTGTGTATGAGTGAGTGTGTGTGTGTGTGTGTTTGCATGTTTATGTACCGTGTGTGTGTGTTTGTTTATGTACTGTGTGTGTGTGTGTGTGTTTGTTTATGTACAGTGTGTGTGTTTGTTTATGTACAGTGTGTGTGTGTGTGTGTATATGTACAGTGTGTGTGTATGTGTATGTACGGTGTGTCTATGTACAGTGTGTGTGTATGAGTGAGTGTGTGTGTGTGTGTGTGTTTGCATGTTTGTGTACTGTGTGTGTGTGTTTGTTTATGTACAGTGTGTGTGTATGTTTATGTACAGTGTGTGTGTGTGTATATGTACAGTGTGTGTGTATGTACAGTGTGTCTATGTACAGTGTGTGTATATGTGTATGTACAGTGTGTGATATGAGTGAGTGAGTGTGTGTGTGTGTGTGTGTGTGTGTGTGTGTGTGTGTATGTACAGTGTGTGTGTGTATGAGTGAGTGAGTGTGTGTGGGTGTGTGTGTTTGCATGTTTATGTACTGTGTGTGCGCGTGTGTTTGTGTTTATGTACAGTGTGTGTGTGTGTGTATGTACGGTGTGTGTGTATGAGTGAGTGTGTGTGTGTGTGTGTGTATATGTACAGTGTGTGTGTGTATATGTACATTGTGTGTGTATGTACAGTGTGTGTGTATGAGTGAGGGAGTGTGTGTGTGTGTATGTGTATGTACAGTGTGTGTATGAGTGAGTGTGTGTGTGTGTGTGTGTGTGTGTGTGTGTGTGTGTGTGTGTGTGTGAGTGAGTGTGTGTGTGTGTGTATGTGTATGTACAGTGTGTGTATGAGTGAGTGTGTGTGTGTGTGTGTGTGTGTGTGTGTGTGTGTGTGTGTGTGTGTGTGTGTGTGTGTGTGTGTATATATGTACAGTGTCTGTGTGTATATGTACAGTGTGTGTGTATGTACAGTGTGTGTGTATGAGTGAGTGTGTGTGTGTGTTTGCATGTTTATGTACTGTGTGTGCGCGTGTGTTTGTGTGTTTATATGCAGTGGGCTGAGGTCAGTCGGTCTCATGATATGAGATGTGTGTGTGTGTGTGTGTGTGTGTGTGTGTGTGTGTGTGTGTGTGTGTGTGTGTGTGTGTGGGTGGGTGGAGGGCATGATGGGGTTTTCCACATCACAATGTTCTAAGAGTGAAATGATGTTTCACAATCTCCGTCTTCATCTCATCACTCCTTCATTTTCATACGCACTTATTCTCTGATGAATAAAAAAGTTCAAAAGAACAGCGTTTATTTGAAATAGAATAATCTTTACTGTCACTTGTGATCAATAAAAAAATGTATTAAAAAAAAACTCCAAATGATAGTATAGAATGATTTCTGAAGTGAAGAAAATATAAAACACATGAGAAAAACTACTAATTAGCCAACCTTACTAATGAATTTGCTGACAGTCATTGTGACTCATCACTAGAACAGTCACGGGGTCACGGGGTCACAGGGTCACGTACATGTTCTTGTTCATGTCTCGTCATTGTCAATGATTTCCTGAAGCACAGGAAGTGCCTCCAGAAGTTTATCAGTGAGTTAGTTTAAAATAAACCAGCGGTTTTCTCGAAAACAAAGTAGAAAACATTTGTATTTTACTGTCATGTGACAACTCTGTGTGTGTGTGTGTGTGTGTTTGTGTGTGTGTGTGTGTGGGTATATGTGTGTGTGTGTGTGTGTGTGTGTGTGTGTATGATGAGTGTGTGTGTGTGTGTGTGTGTGTGTGTGTGTGTGTGTGTGTGTGTGTGTGTGTGTGTGTGTGTGTGTGTGTGTGTGTGTGAGTGAGTGTGTGTGTTGTGTGTGTGTGTGTGTGTTTGTATGTACTATGTGTGTGTGTGTGTGTGTGTGTGTGTCACCTTCATTTATATAGCACTTTTAACAATATGGAGTGTGTGTTTATATGCAGTGTGTGTATTTTTCTGAATCCCTGCACTAGCAGGTAATATAGTATGAATGAAGTAAAAGCTGCTTGTATCGTGTGTATATCCAGATTAAGGTGGAGACGGCGAATGACTTCCAGGACATCACCAGCGTGGTTGCGATCGCTAAAACCTACGCCACGACCGAACCCTTCGTCGCCTCGAAGTACGACATCCGTATCCAGAAGATCGGCACAAACTACAAAGCCTACATGTGAGAGCCTGCACTGGGGTTTATTTTAATCATGTTCTTCAAACATCCGTAACACTCCTCTTTCTCTCGGGTCATTTTGAACAGAAACTTTTTTTTTTGAAATGTTAAAAAGGTGAGTGTTCATCAGAGGGGTCCCAGGACTTTTGTCGCACTTGAACCAACGAATACACACACACAAAAAATGTAAGGGATTCGAGGAGTTTTGTGGTTGGATTTTTTTTTAAAACTAACAAATCCTTTTGTTAGGAATGAATGGAATGCGAGGAATGCTTCAGTACACATAGATAAACCTAAAAATGCTCAACATTCAAACTAAAAATGCTAAAACTTTACTACAAAATGATTGTATAATGTCTACATGTGTGTCTGAACGCACACTGAAGAGAAACTGGCTTTAGGACCCAGAAGAACAGCTCATTTACTCCATATAGAGATATAAGCCCATCTAGAGTCACGAAATATCATCTTATATTATTATTATATTCCCACAAGAGGTCAAAGACTCCCAATGTAAGATATTTAGAGATGAATTAAAAGGGTTATGCATGAAATTGTGCGTTATTTTGAATTTAATTTGAAAGAATGCGAGGAATGTGCTTGAATTACTATTTATTTATTTATTTATTTACTATTTATTGATAAAATCTAGTAATTTAAAGGTAAATAAATAAAAAAATCTCCAAATAAAAATTGCATAAAAAGTAGAAAATATATTATCAAAGTGAAATAGAATTAGGTTTTTAGACAAAAAAGATTAAGTATAATTTTAGGGCTTCGGGTCATTTTGACCCGTGAGGGAAAGATTGTTTTAAAAACGCGAGGGAAGGATGAGGGGCAAATCAAGATAAATTTACTGGAGAAGCAAATGACTGAAGATATTAAGTCTTGTTTACTGAAAAAATTATGGTTTGTTTCAGGAGGACGTCCATCTCTGGAAACTGGAAGGCCAACACGGGTTCAGCCATGCTGGAGCAGATCGCCATGACTGACAGGTGTCACTCAAACACATCACACTGACCCCAGCAGGTGTGTGACGCTCAGATCATGATGTTCTGTGTGTGTAGGTATCGTGTGTGGGTGGACTCATGCTCAGAGATGTTCGGTGGTCTGGACATCTGCGCTGTCAAAGCTGTCCACGGCAAAGATGGAAAAGACTATATCATAGAGGTTTGCTCTTCCCATGATTCCCATTACATCTGTGTGGAGATTTGTCACTGTTCAGGCCTCAGGATGACTGAAAATTATTTAAAATAAGACAAAACAAGCAAAATAAAACTTGAGTTGGAGGCTGAGATCAAACGCTCTTACTCTAAAACAGCAGTTAACTAGTGTTCATATGTTTTAAACAGCAGTTAATTAGTGTTCAGATGTTTAAACCAGCAGTTAACTAGTGTTCAGATGTTTAAAACAGCAGTTAATTAGTGTTCAGATGTTTAAAACGGAAGTTAACTAGCGTTCAGATGATTAAACCAGCAGTTAACTAGCGTTCAGATGTTTAAAACAGCAGTTAACTAGTGTTCAGATGATTAAACCAGCAGTTAACTAGCGTTGAGATGCTTAAACCAGCAGTTAACTAGCGTTCAGATGTTTAAAACAGCAGTTAACTAGTGTTCAGATGATTAAACCAGCAGTTAACTAGCGTTCAGATGCTTAAACCAGCAGTTAACTAGCGTTCAGATGATTAAACCAGCAGTTAACTAGCGTTCAGATGCTTAAACCAGCAGTTAACTAGCGTTCAGATGATTGAACCAGCAGTTAACTAGCGTTCAGATGATTAAACCAGCAGTTAACTAGCGTTCAGATGATTAAACCAGCAGTTAACTAGAGTTCAGATGATTAAACCAGCAGTTAACTAGCGTTCAGACGCTTAAACCAGCAGTTAACTAGCGTTCAAATGATTAAACCAGCAGTTAACTAGCGTTCAGACGCTTAAACCAGCAGTTAACTAGTGTTCAAATGATTAAACCAGCAGTTAACTAGCGTTCAGACGCTTAAACCAGCAGTTAACTAGTGTTCAGATGCTTAAACCAGCAGTTAACTAGCGTTCAGACGCTTAAACCAGCAGTTAACTAGCATTCAAATGATTAAACCAGCAGTTAACTAGCGTTCAGACGCTTAAACCAGCAGTTAACTAGTGTTCAGATGCTTAAACCAGCAGTTAACTAGCATTCAGATGCTTAAACCAGCAGTTAACTAGTGTTCAGATGTTTAAACCAGCAGTTAACTAGTGTTCAGATGCTTAAACCAGCAGTTAACTAGTGTTCAGATGCTTAACCCAGCAGTTAACTAGCTTTCAGATGCTTAAACCAGCAGTTAACTAGTGTTCAGATATTTAAACCAGCAGTTAACTAGTGTTCAGATGATTAAACCAGCAGTTAACTAGCGTTCAGATGATTAAACCAGCAGTACACTAGTGTTCAGATGATTAAACCATTAGTTAACTAGCGTTCAGATGAATAAACCAGCAATTACCTAGCGTTCAGATGTTTAAACCAGCAGTAAACTAGTGTTCAGATGCTTAAACCAGCAGTTAACTAGCGTTCAGACGCTTAAACTAGCAGTTAACTAGTGTTCAGATGCTTAAACCAGCAGTTAACTAGCGTTCAGATGCTTAAACCAGCAGTTAACTAGCTTTCAGATGATTAAACCAGCAGTAAACTAGTGTTCAGATGATTAAACCAGCAGTTAACTAGCGTTCAGATGAATAAACCAGCAATTACCTATCGTTCAGATGATTAAACCAGCAGTTAACTAGCGTTCAGATGATTAAACCAGCAGTTAACTAGTGTTCAGATGATTAAACCAGCAGTTAACTAGCATTCAGATGTTTAAACCAGCAGTAAACTAGTGTTCAGATGATTAAACCAGCAGTTAACTAGCTTTCAGATGATTAAACCAGCAGTTACCTAGCGTTCAGATGATTAAACCAGCAGTTAACTAGCGTTCAGATGAATAAACCAGCAATTACCTAGCGTTCAGATGATTAAACCAGCAGTTAACTAGCGTTAAGATGATTAAACCAGCAGTTAACTAGTGTTCAGAAGATTAAACCAGCAGTTAACTAGCGTTCAGATGTTTAAACCAGCAGTAAACTAGTGTTCAGATGATTAAACCAGCAGTTAACTAGCTTTCAGATGATTAAACCAGCAGTTACCTAGCGTTCAGATGATTAAACCAGCAGTTAACTAGCGTTCAGATGCTTAAACCAGCAGTTACCTAGCGTTCAGATGATTAAACCAGCAGTTAACTAGTGTTCAGATGATTAAACCAGCAGTTAACTAGCTTTCAGATGATTAAACCAGCAGTTAACTAGTGTTCAGATGATTAAACCAGCAGTTACCTAGCGTTCAGATGATTAAACCAGCAGTTAACTAGTGTTCAGATGATTAAACCAGCAGTTAACTAGCTTTCAGATGATTAAACCAGCAGTTAACTAGTGTTCAGATGATTAAACCAGCAGTTACCTAGCGTTCAGATGATTAAACCAGCAGTTAACTAGCGTTCAGATGATTAAACCAGCAGTTCTCTTTCATCATCTCGTGTTCGAGATCCACCTATGGGAAGGGCATCCGTACCTGACCTCTGCAGAAGCATCCAATTGCACCAAGTCTGGCTAGACAGACAGAAGCGCGCAGCCAATGCCAGGTGAGGCCACACCCCCTCACCTACGGGCATATAACATCTGGGCGCGCTGCTATTCCTCAGTTGACATTCGCTTCTCGCGATCTCTGCATCTCACAGCTCGGTTGATTTTTTACACTGCTCACCTCGTGTCTTCAGGAGAACATATCGACCAGATCAGCCTCCGCCGGACGTGACAGTTGTTTATTTTTCAACTACTGCTGCTTTGCATTCGGAGCCGCCCACGCTCTCGCTATTTTCACCGTTTCTCCTCACGTCTGCCCGCCACGGATTTCTCCGTTTTCTTCGCTGGTATGTCACTGTCTAAGCCTGCAGCCTCTCCAAGGGATAGCATATCACGGGCCTGACCGGCCGCGTGTTGTGACCTTATCGCAGTAAGGATCTTCATCAGCTTTGCGTGGTCTGTTTGGGTCTCAAGCACGCTCGGGAAGCCCTGGAGAACCCGGAGAATTGCAGTTTCTGCCTCATGCTGCCTTGGAAGCTGCTTAAACGCCGTCTTAAGGTGGCAGTGACACAGTGCACCGGGCTCAGCCCTTCTGACTCGGACGGGGGACACGGTGATGACGACGCGCTACCGGGGGCCTCCCGGGGCGCAACGTCTCTCGTCTGGGCTGACCAGCCCAATCCTGCCTTCCCCGAGGAGGACATCTTCGGGGTCAACCTCGCTCTCGTCCACGAACTGCCCGGTTCTAGCGAAGAGGAGGATGCGGCCATTCTTGGGGTTTCAGAGGACGAGGAGGCCATCCCGCCCTCTGGTGTTCCCCAGGCTACCGCCCACGCGGTTCTGCCTCAAGCCATCCTCCTGGAAGTGTGTGAGCGAGCGGCCGCTCGTCTCAACATCGAATGGCCGGCACCGCAGAGCGCCACCGACCAGGAGAGGGATATTTATGATGGGAAAGTGCTGGGACCCCCTCCCAGCCCGAGGAAACAACTCTTCCCCATCCTCCCGGCGTGCGCGAAGCACATGAGAAATTATTGGAGCGACCCGCTCGACTTCAAACACGGTCTCACGGGACTCCAGGTTAAGGACATGGCGGCGCACGGTATGGGCAAACCTCCCGCCGTTGAGCCTTCCATCGCCAGGCACCTTAACCCCGCTCAGGGCGGGCTGCTCGCTCCCCCTAAGCCGGTCTTGCCCAACAAGATGGACCGTTTTGCTGCCTCCGTTCACCAGGCAGTTTATAATTCCTCGGCCGTGGCTGTCAGGGCCCGTAACGTTTCTTCGCTCCTCTCCGCCTACCAGGCGGAGATCCTCGAAGAGTTAGGGCAACAATTGGAAAAGGGAAATCCTTCTGAAACCCTGTGGAAGGAGATCCTCACGGTGAACGACCTCGTCCTCCGCAACGCTCGGCAGGCCGTCCAAGCTTGCGGGCGCTCCATGGCGCTTTCCGTGGTCGGAGAGCGCGCGCTCTGGCTGAACCTGTCGGGACTCCCTGACAGTGAGAAACGGCGCATCGCGGGCGCGCCGGTGGAGCCCGGCCGGGCTCTCTTCGGCCCCGCCATCGCACTGATGCAACAACGGTGTGACGATAAGAAGAAGGAGGATGAGGCTTTCATGCTTTGCCTTCCCAGGAAGTCAGTCCCACGCCAGGCGCCCCCTGTGCGTTTGCCTAACCCACCGGCCACGGGACGACAGTTTCATCAGGGCAAAGAAAAGCCCCGCAACAAACCACCCCCTCGGCAACATAACCCAGCACCTACACACAAGCACTGGGGTAAGCCCGCTGCCGCCGCGGCCGCAGCCGGGAGACCTGCGAATTCCAACCCCACCGACTCGAAACGCAAGTGGCCTGCCTGATGTTCAGCCGATGGGGGCTTCGAGTCCATGTTCACGGGCCGCAAGCCCTTCGGACTCCCCTCCTCTTCTAGGACCCCCGTCCAAAAGACCCAGGGGGTCCCGCGGATGGGTCAGCGACCTTGCGCCACTGGAAGAGCGAGAACTTTTACGCACGGGGAACCCCTCTGGGGGCGGTTACGATGCGGAAAGTTGTGACGACAGATGCGTCCTTGACAGGCTGGGGTGCCACCCAGGAGGGCAGAACGGTGAACGGTCTGTGGCCAAACAGACTACGTTCAGCGCACATAAACTATTTAGAGCTTTTAACCATTTGGAAAGCTCTGAATCATTTTCTGCCTCGCCTGGAGGGACATCACGTTCTAGTACGGTGCGACAATACCACGGCTGTGGCTTATATCAACCGTCAGGGCGGCATGCGCTCGTCGAAACTCCACGCTCTAGCTTACAAGCTTTTGGTGTGGAGCAGACGGGTTTTCCTGTCGTTACGCGCAACTCACGTTCCGGGCATTCTGAACAGAGGTGCGGATCTGCTATCAAGGGGAAACCCAATCTACGGAGATTGGCGTCTTCACCCTCAGATAGTGGAAATGCTATGGATGAGATTCGGACGGGCGAGCGTAGATCTATTCGCCTCGCGCGAAAACTACCATTGTCCTATGTTCTTCTCTCTAAGGGACATGGACGCGCCCCTCGGGGTAGACGCACTGGCCCACCCATGGCCCAGAGTGCTCCTGTATGCTTTTCCTCCCTTGTGCCTGATAATTCCCTCATTGGCCAGGCTGAGAGAGCAGGGCCTGTCTCTCATTCTGATACCACCCAGGTGGCCCAAGGCACCATGGCTGGCGGAGATAATTCCTCTGTTATACGCCGAGCCGTGGCGCCTTCCCGTTCGCACGGATCTATTGTCCCAAGCCAACGGGGAGATTTACCACCCCCAACCGGACAGGGTGGCTCTCTGGGCCTGGCCCGTGAGAGGACGAACCTGAACGCACTTGGGCTTTCGCCGCGTGTGGTCGCCACTATTCAGAATGCCAGGGCCGTCTCTACACGGTCCTTATATGGCTGTAAGTGGCACGTGTTCGAAGGGTGGTGCGATGGGCGCGGTCTCACATCTTATCAGTGCTCAGTTCCTGATATTTTGTGTTTCCTTCAAGACCTCATGGAAAAAGGGAGGTCTTTTTCCACCATTAAGGTCTATTTGGCTGCGATTTCAGCCTGTCATGTGGGTTTTGAGGGCTCTACTGTCGGCCAGCACCCTCTAATCCGCAGATTTATGAAGGGTGCACGCCGCTCGTTGCCAGTCATCAGGAGAACTGTTCTGGAATGGGACCTCTCCATGGTGCTGGAAGCACTGTCTCAACATCCTTTTGAGCCCCTGGGGAGTATTTCCCTTAAGCTGCTGTCCTTCAAGACAGCTTTGCTCTTGGCCTTGGCATCTGCTAAACGTGTCAGTGAGCTACATGCACTCTCGGTTCACCCCTCGTGCACTAAGTTCTCCCTCAGTGGAGATAAGGTTTCCCTTAAGCCTAACCCGGCCTTCATGCCGAAGTGCTTCCCTGCGTTCACTTCGAAGGCGTTGGAGCTGTCCGCTTTTCACCCTCCACCTTTTACCTCTCTGGGGGATCAGAAGCTGAATGCTTTGTGTCCAGTCCGTGCTTTACAGGCTTATATGACCAGGACCAACGCTTTCCGGAAGAGCGACCAGCTCTTTGTTTCATGGGCCCCTCCGCACAGAGGGAGTCCCATATCGAAGCAACGCCTCTCACATTGGGATGTGGGCGCTATAACTATGGCTTATGAAGCAAAGGGAGTGCAGCCCCCAAGGGGCATCAGAGCTCATTCCACAAGGGGCTTAGCCGCCTCTTGGGCTTTGTTTAGGGGAGTGTCACTGCAGGACATCTGCTCCGCTGCCAGTTGGGCTTCTCCTCATACCTTTGTGCGTTACTACCGGCTGGATGTCACCAGAACCTCTGTAGCACATTCGGTTTTAGGGGTGGGGTCTTCTTAGCTCTTCCCTGTACCCTGTTGAAACCAATAAGAGTGAATGGGCCGGCTGGTCATGTTCATTCTTGCCACCAAACATTTACTTCCCGTTACGGGTATAGTTTATGTGCCTTGGTGGGTTGGGGGTGCTATCATGTATGTGTCTCATGCATGCTTCATGTCCTGCTTGTCCACAGCAGTTGGTGTGGCGTCACCTTTGCAGGTTCATGATTAATGGACGTGTCAGGCACCGCCTCCCCGAGGAGTCCGTCTTTCTCCGGCTTTCAGAACCTCACTGTGAGTGTATTGGGCAATCCGGGAGCTGTCCATGTCTCTCCCATAGGTGGATCTCGAACACGAGATGATGAAAGAGAACAATAGGTTACTATCGTAACCCCGGTTCTCTGAAACATCGAGTGGAGAGATCCACCAGCTTTGCCCCGCTTGCCGCACGAGAAGCGAATATACTTACTGAGGAATAGCAGCGCGCCCAGATGTTATATGCCCGTAGGTGAGGGGGTGTGGCCTCACCTGGCATTGGCTGCGCGCTTCTGTCTGTCTAGCCAGACTTGGTGCAATTGGATGCTTCTGCAGAGGTCAGGTTCGGATGCCCTTCCCATAGGTGGATCTCTCCACTCGATGTTTTAGAGAACCGGGGTTACGATAGTAACCTATTGTTAACTAGCGTTCAGATGATTAAACCAGCAGTTAACTAGCGTTCAGATAATTAAACCAGCAGTTAACTAGCGTTCAGACGATTAAACCAGCAGTTAACTAGCGTTCAGATGATTAAACCAGCAGTTAACTAGCTTTCAGATGCTTAAACCAGCAGTTAACTAGCGTTCAGATGATTAAACCAGCAGTTAACTAGCTTTCAGATGCTTAAACCAGCAGTTAACTAGCGTTCAGATGCTTAAACCAGCAGTTAACTAGCGTTCAGATGATTAAACCAGCAGTTAACTAGCGTTCAGATGATTAAACCAGCAGTTAACTAGCTTTCAGATGCTTAAACCAGCAGTTAACTAGCGTTCAGATGCTTAAACCAGCAGTTAACTAGCTTTCAGATGATTAAACCAGCAGTTAACTAGCGTTCAGATGCTTAAACCAGCAGTTAACTAGCGTTCAGATGATTAAACCAGCAGTTAACTAGCGTTCAGATGATTAAACCAGCAGTTAACTAGCGTTCAGACGATTAAACCAGCAGTTAACTAGCGTTCAGACGATTAAACCAGCAGTTAACTAGCGTTCAGATGATTAAACCAGCAGTTAACTAGCGTTCAGATGATTAAACCAGCAGTTAACTAGCGTTCAGACGATTAAACCAGCAGTTTATTAGCGTTCAGACGATTAAACCAGCAGTTAACTAGAGTTCAGATGATTAAACCAGCAGTTACCTAGCGTTCAGATGCTTAAACCAGCAGTTACCTAGCGTTCAGATGCTTAAACCAGCAGTTAACTAGCGTTCAGATGATTAAACCAGCAGTTAACTAGCGTTCAGATGATTAAACCAGCAGTTAACTAGCGTTTAGACGCTTAAACCAGCAGTTAACTAGCGTTCAGATGATTAAACCAGCAGTTAACTAGCGTTCAGATGCTTAAACCAGCAGTTAACTAGCGTTCAGATGATTAAACCAGCAGTTAACTAGCGTTCAGACGATTAAACCAGCAGTTAACTAGAGTTCAGATGATTAAACCAGCAGTCACCTAGCGTTCAGATGCTTAAACCAGCAGTTAACTAGCGTTCAGATGATTAAACCAGCAGTTAACTAGCGTTTAGATGATTAAACCAGCAGTTAACTAGCATTCAGATGATTAAACCAGCAGTTAACTAGCGTTTAGACGATTAAACCAGCAGTTAACTAGCGTTCAGATGATTAAACCAGCAGTTAACTAGCGTTCAGATGCTTAAACCAGCAGTTAACTAGCGTTCAGATGATTAAACCAGCAGTTAACTAGCGTTTAGACGCTTAAACCAGCAGTTAACTAGCGTTCAGATGATTAAACCAGGAGTTAACTAGCGTTTAGACGCTTAAACCAGCAGTTAACTAGCGTTCAGATGATTAAACCAGCAGTTAACTAGCGTTTAGACGCTTAAACCAGCAGTTAACTAGCGTTCAGATGATTAAACCAGCAGTTAACTAGCGTTCAGATGATTAAACCAGCAGTTAACTAGCGTTCAGACGCTTAAACCAGCAGTTAACTAGCGTTCAGATGATTAAACCAGCAGTTAACTAGTGTTCAGATGATTAAACCAGCAGTTAACTAGTGTTCAGACGCTTAAACCAGCAGTTAACTAGCGTTCAGACGCTTAAACCAGCAGTTAACTAGCTTTCAGATGCTTAAACCAGCAGTTAACTAGCGTTCAGATGATTAAACCAGCAGTTAACTAGCTTTCAGATGCTTAAACCAGCAGTTAACTAGCGTTCAGATGCTTAAACCAGCAGTTAACTAGCGTTCAGATGATTAAACCAGCAGTTAACTAGCGTTCAGATGATTAAACCAGCAGTTAACTAGCTTTCAGATGCTTAAACCAGCAGTTAACTAGCGTTCAGATGCTTAAACCAGCAGTTAACTAGCTTTCAGATGATTAAACCAGCAGTTAACTAGCGTTCAGATGCTTAAACCAGCAGTTAACTAGCGTTCAGATGATTAAACCAGCAGTTAACTAGCGTTCAGATGATTAAACCAGCAGTTAACTAGCGTTCAGACGATTAAACCAGCAGTTAACTAGCGTTCAGACGATTAAACCAGCAGTTAACTAGCGTTCAGATGATTAAACCAGCAGTTAACTAGCGTTCAGATGATTAAACCAGCAGTTAACTAGCGTTCAGACGATTAAACCAGCAGTTTATTAGCGTTCAGACGATTAAACCAGCAGTTAACTAGAGTTCAGATGATTAAACCAGCAGTTACCTAGCGTTCAGATGCTTAAACCAGCAGTTACCTAGCGTTCAGATGCTTAAACCAGCAGTTAACTAGCGTTCAGATGATTAAACCAGCAGTTAACTAGCGTTCAGATGATTAAACCAGCAGTTAACTAGCGTTTAGACGCTTAAACCAGCAGTTAACTAGCGTTCAGATGATTAAACCAGCAGTTAACTAGCGTTCAGATGCTTAAACCAGCAGTTAACTAGCGTTCAGACGCTTAAACCAGCAGTTAACTAGTGTTCAGATGATTAAACCAGCAGTTAACTAGTGTTCAGATGATTAAACCAGCAGTTAACTAGTGTTCAGACGCTTAAACCAGCAGTTAACTAGCGTTCAGACGCTTAAACCAGCAGTTAACTAGTGTTCAGACGCATAAACCAGCAGTTAACTTGCGTTCATACGCTTATACCAGCAGTAAACTAGCGTTCAGACGAGTAAAATGTAATTATTTGAATTAAATAAATTAATATATATATATCATTTTAAAATAATTATAATTTATTTTATGTAGTTTTATTATTCAGACACACCTAGTTTCTGTAAATTAAAACGTTGTCATCACAGCTATTGTGTTGTATAATAAGAGTCCTGATTGTATTCCATTACAGTTTTTTACAATTGCTAACAAACAATTTTGCAAACTATGCTGGTTTTATCTAAATACTTAACACAATTCACAAAACCACACACCCAAACTGCAAAATACCTCATATCTCCTGCAAAATGAAGCAATGCAACCAAAACTACATATAGCATTATCAAAATCAAACTTTTGCACGAAATGGTACACACTTCATTTATACTACCAGATTTTTGTCTAACCAACTACACAGTGTTGGGCATAATGAAAAGCACTCTCATCTTTAGTATGCTTTGCCATAATACTAAAATAGTTCAAATTGTAGAAAATTCTTTAGATTGTTCACATGACAGAAATATTTGCAGATACACACACATGCTGTTGAAACATTATTTTTTTATTTTTCACCAAACAAGTCAGTGCAACATATGCACAGCAGATATATTCACATTGGCCTGAACAAAAATATGCTCAGTAAACACAGTAAACAGTAAACTGAGAAAAAAAAATTGCAGAAAAAATAAATATATAAAAAAAGAGGCAAGAAAAATAATTAGGCAGCATCCCTTGCCAGACATCGAGGGAAGAAGCGCCTTGAGTGCCTTATCCTTCCCTGAATCACACCCACATCAATCCCCTCATGCCTCTTCCATAGCCTGCACAGAGGCATGCGCACAAAGGGCTGCTGGTCGTATACCTTCCACCGCCATGCTGAAAATAACTCTTCTAGGGGCTCCTACTCTTCCTCTTCTTCCTTTTCCTCTTTTCTTCCTCCTCCTCCTTCTCTTTCTCTTCCTCCTCCTCCTCCTTCTCTTCCTCCTCCTCTTTCTCTTCCTCCTCCTCTTCCTCCTCCTCTTCCTCTTCCTCCTCCTCCTTCTCTTCCTCCTCCTCTTCCTCCTCCTCCTTCTCTTCCTCCTCCTCTTCCTCCTCCTCCTTCTCTTCCTCCTCCTCTTTCTCTTCCTCCTTCTCTTCCTCCTCCTCTTCCTCCTCGTCCTTCTCTTCCTCCTCCTCTTCCTCCTCCTCCTTTTCTTCCTCCTCCTCTTTCTCTTCCTACTCCTCCTCTTCCTTTTCCTCTTTCTCTTCCTCCTCCTCCTTCTCTTCCTCCTCCTCTTCCTCCTCCTCTTCCTCCTCCTCTTTCTCTTCCTCTTCCTCTTCCTCCTCCTCTTCCTCCTCCTCTTTCTCTTCCCCCTCCTCCTCCTCCTCCTCTTCCTCTTTCTCTTTCTCTTCCTCCTCCTCTTCCTCTTCCTCCCCCTCTTCCTCTTCCTCCTCCTCTTTCTCTTCCTCCTCCTCTTCCTCTTTCTCTTTCTCTTTCTCTTCCTCCTCCTCTTCCTCTTCCTCCCCCTCTTCCTCTTCCTCCTCCTCTTTCTCTTCCTCCTCCTCTTCCTCTTTCTCTTGCCCCTCCTCCTCCTCCTCTTTCTCTTCCTCCTCCTCGTCCTCCTCCTCTTCCTCTTTCTCTTTCTCTTCCTCCTCCTCTTCCTCTTCCTCTTCCTCCTCCTCTTTCGATTCCTCCTCCTCTTTCTCTTCCTCTTCCTCCTCCTCCTCTTTCTCTTCCCCCTCCTCCTCCTCCTCTTTCTCTTCCTCCTCCTCTTCCTCTTCCTCCCCCTCTTCCTCTTCCTCCTCCTCTTCCTCCTCCTCTTCCTCTTTCTCTTACCCCTCCTCCTCCTCCTCTTCCTCCTCCTCTTCCTCTTTCTCTTCCTCCTCCTCTTCCTCTTCCTCCCCCTCTTCCTCTTCCTCCTCCTCTTCCTCCTCCTCTTTCTCTTCCTCCTCCTCTTCCTCCTCCTCTTTCTCTTCCTCTTCTTCCTCCTCCTCCTCCTCCTCTTTCTCTTCCCCCTCCTCTTTCTCTTCCTCCTCCTCTTCCTCCTCCTCCTCCTCTTTCTCTTCCCCCTCCTCCTCCCCCTCTTTCTCTTCCTCCTCCTCTTCCTCCTCCTCTTTCTCTTCCTCTTCCTCCTCCTCTTCTTCTCTTCCTCTTCCTCCTCCTCTTCCTCCTCCTCTTTCTCTTCCTCTTCCTCTTCCTCCTCCTCTTCCTCCTCCTCATCTTCCTCTTCCTCCTCCTCTTTCTCTTTCCCCTCCTCTTCCTCCTCCTCCTCCTCATCTTCCTCTTCCTCCTCCGCTTCCTCTTTCTCTTCCCCCTCCTCTTCCTCCTCCACTTTCTCTTCCTCTTCCTCCTCCTCTTGTTCTTCCTCCTCCTCCTCTTCCTCCTCCTCTTCCTCCTCCTCTTCCTCCTCCTCTTTCTCTTCCTCTTCCTCCTCTTTCTCTTCCTCTTCCTCTTCCTCCTCCTCTTTCTCTTCCCCCTCCTCCTCCTCCTCTTTCTCTTCCTCCTCCTCTTCCTCTTCCTCCCCCTCTTCCTCTTCCTCCTCCTCTTCCTCCTCCTCTTTCTCTTCCTCCTCCTCTTCCTCTTTCTCTTACCCCTCCTCCTCTTCCTCCTCCTCTTCCTCTTTCTCTTCCTCCTCCTCTTCCTCTTCCTCCCCCTCTTCCTCTTCCTCCTCCTCTTCCTCCTCCTCTTTCTCTTCCTCCTCCTCTTCCTCCTCCTCTTTCTCTTCCTCTTCTTCCTCCTCCTCCTCCTCCTCTTTCTCTTCCCCCTCCTCTTTCTCTTCCTCCTCCTCTTCCTCCTCCTCCTCCTCTTTCTCTTCCCCCTCCTCCTCCCCCTCTTTCTCTTCCTCCTCCTCTTCCTCCTCCTCTTTCTCTTCCTCTTCCTCCTCCTCTTCTTCTCTTCCTCTTCCTCCTCCTCTTCCTCCTCCTCTTCCTCTTCCTCCTCCTCTTCCTCCTCCTCATCTTCCTCTTCCTCCTCCTCTTTCTCTTTCCCCTCCTCTTCCTCCTCCTCCTCCTCATCTTCCTCTTCCTCCTCCGCTTCCTCTTTCTCTTCCCCCTCCTCTTCCTCCTCCACTTTCTCTTCCTCTTCCTCCTCCTCTTGTTCTTCCTCCTCCTCCTCTTCCTCCTCCTCTTCCTCCTCTTTCTCGTCCTCCTCTTTCTCTTCCCCCTCCTCTTCCTCCTCCTCTTTCTCTTCCTCTTCCTCCTCTTTCTCTTCCTCCTCCTCCTCTTCCTCCTCCTCTTCCTCCTCCTCTTCCTCCTCTTCCTCCTCCTCTTTCTCTTCCTCCTCCTCCTCTTCCTCCTCCTCTTCCTCTTCCTCCTCCTCTTTCGCTTCCCCCTTCTCTTCCTCTTCCTCCTCTTTCTCTTCCTCCTCCTCCTCCTCCTCCTCTTTCTCTTCCTCCTCCTCTTTCTCTTCCCCCTCCTCTTCCTCTTCCTCTTCCTTCTCCTCTTCCTCCTCCTCTTCCTCTTCCCCCTACTTCTCTTCCTCCTCCTCTTCCTCCTCCTCTTCCTCTTCCTCCTCATCTTCCTCCTCCTCTTCCTCTTCCTCTTCCTCCTCCTCTTCCTCCTCCTCTTCCTCTTCCTCCTCCTCTTCCTCTTCCTCCTCCTCTTTCTCTTTCCCCTCCTCTTCCTCCTCCTCCTCCTCCTCCTCCTCTTCCTCTTCCTCCTCCTCTTCCTCCTCCTCTTCCTCTTCCTCTTCCTCTTCCTCCTCCTCTTCCTCTTCCTCCTCATCTTCCTCCTCCTCCTCCTCTTCCTCTTCCTCCTCATCTTCCTCTTCCTCCTCCTCTTACTCTTCCTCCTCTTTCTCTTCCTCCTCCTCTTCCTCCTCCTCCTCTTTCTCTTCCTCCTCTTTCTCTTTCTCTTCCTCCTCCTCTTCCTCATCTTCCATTGTTGTTGTAAAAAAAAAGGTGCTCACCTGTGGTCTTTTCATAGTACTTACATCCTGATTGAAGTGTTAACCATTAACCATTGAGGTGTGAGGCCAGCTGGCACATATATTAACCAATTAGCTCATATAGTGTCATTTTAAATGGCAGTGTTTTGCCATTTTGAATTGCAAAATGTGTCTACAGCAGAAAATGTGTTTAGACTTTTGGAGACTTGAGAAGATGTTTTGCTCTCTGTGTGTCAGTTTAAATAATTGAGCTGTGCATGTCAGTTTAGTGTGTTAGCAATTGGAAAAAACTGTAACAGCAGCATGACATCATCATCGATTAGATGCGCTTCACTGATGATGTCATGAGCGTCACACACATTCCTCTGAGTAATGAGTTCTCAAACTGGGTTATAGTGTAAATGATTCGGAGATCTTGCAGAGAATCTAAATGTTTTTAGTGTAATTCATCTTTGACATATTCTGTCAGTCACATGATGATGATGATGATGGATTTTAATCATAGCAACAGTGATTCAGTGAGACACTAGCGCCACCCAGTGGACACAGATCAGCACTGCAGCCTTTCTTATTACATTGAAATAATCTACAATACATTACTTGAAGCAAATTAATAATTTGTTTATTTATGTTATAATGTTTTATAAACATTAACTGAAAAATAATTTAAAAAATATATAAAACATTTTATTTCAGCTTCTTGCCAAAGCAACATTTCTCTTTTTTTAATTTAAACTTGAAGTGTGTGTGTCTGTGTGTGTGCGTGTGTGCGTGTGTGTGTGTGTGTTTGTTTGTGTGTGTGTGTGTGTGTGTGTGTGTGTGTGTGTGTGCGTGCGTGCGTGTGTGTGTGTTTGTGTGTGTGTGTGCGTGCGTGTGTATTTGTGTGTGTGTGTGCGTATGTATGTGTGTGTGTGCGTGCGTGCATGCGTATGTGTGTGTGTGTGTGTATGTATGTGTGTGTGTGTGTGATAAAACGTTATCAAAATGATACCAGTTTGCATGGAGACGCGGAAACGACTAAAATTCAGTATCATGCAGGCCCATTGACTGTAAAAAATAGTGCAGGCCAGACAAGTAATTCGGTGATATCAATTTGTAAAGAAACACTACACACCTACACACATATATACTCTAACACACACATCTATAGACTAAACACGTAATACACATGTGCGCCGTCAGCTTTTTCACACATTCACATTTTTGAAGTTTACACGGAGATGATAACGATTTCAAAAATGTTCAAAACCTGCACCTTGGATCTTGAATCTATATTGTTAAAAGCGCTATTGTGTGTGTGTGTGTGTGTGTGTGTGGTTAGGTGATGGACAGCTCGATGCCTCTGATCGGGGAACACGTGGAGGAGGACCGGCAGCTGATCTGTGATCTGGTTCTGAATAAAATGGCGTCGGTTCTTCTGGGCGTCACGACACCACAGACCAGCACTAAGGTACATAACAGTGCAACAATCCCTCTAAACTCAACCAGAGGATGAATCTGTACAGTTTAACTCGTGTGTGTGTGTGTGTGTGTGTGTGTGTGTGTGTGTGTGTGTGTGTGTGTGTGTGTGTGTGTGTGTGTGTGTGTGTGTGTGTGTGTGTGCAGACTCCGCAGACGACTCAACCGAAACGAGCTCAAGGTGTGTGTACAACACATTCACACTGGATATAAACATGATTCCAGCTGTTTGACTGGTCGTGTGTAAAGCACTGATGTGGTGTGGTGTGGTGTGTGTGTGTGTGTGTGTGTGTGTGTGTGTGTGTGTGTGTGTGTGTGTGTGTGTGTAGGGGGTCCTCGCTCGTCTGAGTCTCCCCAGCGAGCTCGATCTGCCAGTACTTCTCCCAGTCAGGCCTTCCAGCCCGGCCCGATTCCCTCCAGCGGCGCCAGCTCACAGAAACAACCAGCGCAGCTCAAGTAGGACCCTCTCTCCATTCCCATCCCAGCATGCCCTGTTTCCCCCTCCTGTCTTCAGGTCAATGATTCTGAACTGGTGTGTGTGTCGTTGTTTCTTCCAGTAAATCACAGTCGCTCACCAACAGCTTCAGCGAAACACTGCGTGGAAACGTGACGGACGACGAGGCCAAAGCCGAAACTATACGCAGCCTTCGCCAGTCCTTCGCCAGCCTGTTCTCTGACTAACACACACACACACACATACACACTCACTCACTCACTCACTCACACACACACACACACACACACTCACTCACACACACACACACACACACTCACACACACTCACTCACTCACACACACACACACACACACACACTCTCACGCTCTCACACACTCACACACACACACACACACTCGTGTGTGTTTCAGGAGTCGACGGTCACTCGTTTGATGATCTGCCGTCAGACGAACGCTTGTGAACGAAAATCTTGATGTTTGTTTTCAACAGTTTTTTTAAAGACTTGAGAAACCAGCAGTTTAAACAAAAGCTTTAAAAACAAGAGGAAAACTGACATTCTTTTTATTTTAGTGCTGGGCAACGACTACCTGTGATTAATCACATCCAAAATAAAAGTTTGTGTTTACATAATATATGTGTGTGTACTGTGCATAATTATTTTGTATATATAAATACAAACACATGCATGTATATACTGTATATATATATACTGTATAATAATTATGCACAGTACACACACATATATTATGTAAACACAAACTTTTATTTTGGATGTGATTAATTGTTGCCCGGCACTAATTTCTTTTCTTTCCTTAAGAACCGGGTTCTCGTGGTCTTGGGTAACGAGGGAATCTTAAAAGTGGATATTAATTGAAATCATTGGAAATTCAGAGCTTTAAAATATGATTGAGTAGAAATTGCTGAAAAAAACTATTTTAAAAACAAACGTAAGACTCTTATAAATTCATTATTGAATCCTGAAGAACATTCAGCGTTCTGAATCTTATAAAATAATTCGTTTTCATTTTGATATGATTTAAAATAATAGTTTATTTTTATAATTTATTTATCTTTAATTACGTTGATATATTTGTTCGCGAGATCTTTCATGTCGTGTTCCTCTTGAATAATGAGGAGTCTAAAGAGTTGAGAGTCGCTGTAATGATTCGATTCGTGATTCGTGTTCAGTGAATCAAATCCAAGTGAATCGTTCCTGAACATTCACTCTCCCATGATTCGTGTTCAGTGAATCAAATCCAAGTGAATCGTTCCTGCAGATTCACTCTCTCGTGATTCTTGTTCAGTGAATCAAATTCAAGTGAATCGTTCCTGCAGATTCACTCTCTCTTCCAGTGTAAGTGTGTGTAAAGCCATCATCAGATCTGATGCAAGTGTGTATCGATCAACAATATTCCCCTGGAGGAATAAAGCTTCGTCTTCCACTTCTGATCAATCTTCCCTTTATGAACTTGAGTTTATATCTGTTCTTCTACAATATTCTCTTTACCGTCACGTCTTTGCACAGAAAACATGTGCGGTTTCATGTAATATAAAGCAATGATGGAGAAGAAAAAACACATATATTGAAATATATTGAAGCCCAAAAAAGACATGCGAACCATAATTATGACAAAGTCTAAATGATGAATACTGAGTCATATTTGAGATGAATAGTCAAAGTTATGGCATATTAGGTCAAATTAAAATCGAAATCACAAATATGACAGTCAAAACTGTCGTAAGTCATAATTTCAAGTTTTCAATGAAGCAGTATGGCATAATTGTCATAAACTAAAATTATGATTAAGTATGTCATCATCTTTTACATTTTATGTCATAACTTCGACTTTTATCGCATTATTAGGAATTAGTATGTCGTAATTTTTTACTTTTGATTTCATAACTTTAACTTTTATCTCATAATTATGACTTAGTATGTCATAATCGTGACATTATATCTCATTATTTTGACTATTTGTCTAAATTATGATTTACAAAGCATGTTTTTTTTCCGTTATGTGGCGGTAAAGGGCTTCCATAGATTATTAATGAACCAGTGAGATTATGTTCATAATTAACATTCAGATTAATATTGTACAGTATTGTGTTCAAGCTTCGGTTTGTTGAAAAGGACCAAACTCTTCGAGCGTTCTGTGAAACTTGATTTATGTTTCTCTGAGAATGAATGGAAGCCATAAACACTGACGACTCTCTGAGCTCGATCGCTGCGCTTGTGTTGATCATGCTGAGTCCCACTAAATATTAATATGACGTATTTGACATTCTGTGATGCTGAAACTTTTTTATGATTCTTTTGAGTCATTTGGACTTTTGATTCATTTCAATCTTTGGCTCAGTGTTGTTGTTGTTGTAAGGAACATTTGCATGAATTGTGAAAGATGTTACGTCTGAGGAACTGAAATCAATAATCAGAGCTTACTGTATGAATGAGAGCAGATGAAAATATGAAATCATCACAATAAACAAACAAACAAACAAACAGTCGAGAGCAGAAGAGGACTAGAGTAAATCATTTATTATTTACTCCAGCGAATCCACATCTGTGGAAGCCCGTTTCTGGCACACAAGAAGAAAATCACGCTTTGTGATTAAATAGGACATTAAAAAAATCATAATTATGAGGAAAAAGTTTAAATTATTACATACTGAGTCATAATTATGAGACAAAGTCAAAATTATGAGATACTAAATTATAATTATGAGGAAACATTGAAATTAATAGATACAAAGTCATGATTATGAGATACTAAGTCATATTTAAGAGAAAAAGTTGAAATGATTACATACTAAGTCATAATTGAGGCAAAGGCAAATTTATGAAGTCATAATTATAATACAAATTATGAGAAAAAAGTTGAAATTATGATATAATCATAATTATTACTTGCTAATAAGTCTGTCGTAATTGACTAAAAGTCAAAATAATGACATTTTGTAATAATTATGACTTACTAGGTTATGATTATGAGATACTAAGTAATAATTATGAGATAAAGTCAAAGTTATGACATACTAAATTATAGTTATGAGGAAAAGTTGAAATTATAAGATGCAAAGTCACGATTATGAGATACTAAGTCATAATTATATTACACACTAAGTAATTATCATGAGAAAAAAGTTTGACATGCGTCATAATTATGAGACAAAGTCATGATTATGAGATACTAAATCATAATTATATTACACACTAATTATTAAAAGTAATTATTATGAGAAAAAATCAAATTTGACATGCTGTCATAATTATGAGACAAAGTCAAAATTATGAGATACTAAGTCATATTTAAGAGAAAAAGTTGAAACGATTACATACTAAGTCATAATTGAGACAAAGGCAAATTTATGAAGTCATAATTATAATACAAATTATGAGAAAAAAGTTGAAATTATGATATAATCATAATTATTACTTGCTAATAAGTCTGTCGTAATTGACAAAAAGTCAAAATAATGACATTTTGTAATAATTATGACTTACTAGGTCATGATTATGAGATACTAAGTAATAATTATGAGATAAAGTCAAAGTTATGACATACTAAATTTGAAATGAAAAGTTGAAATGTCACGATAATATGCAAAGTCACGATTATGAGATACTAAGTCATAATTATATTACACACTAAGTAATTATCATGAGAAAAAAGTTTGACATGCCGTCATAATTATGAGACAAAGTCAAAATGATGAGATGCTAAGTCATATTTAAGAGAAAAAGTTGAAATTATTACATATAATCATAATAATTGTGATATAATCATAATATAGTCATAATTATTTGATATAATCAAAATTATGACATACTGTCATAGTTGAGAAAAAGTCAAAATAATGGCAATTATGACATACTAGGTCATGATTATGAGATACTAAGTAATAATTATGAGATAAAGTCAAAGTTATGACATACTAAGTCAAAATTCAAGTCATATTTGTGAGATAATTTATTAGACAAAGTCGAAATGATAAGATACTAAGTCATGATTATGAGACAGTCATAATTGTGAGGAAAAAAGTCTAAATGATGACTTTCTGTGTATCTCATAGTTATAACTTAGTGTGTCATTATTATAACTATGTCATAAAAGTCTTGATTATGATTGAGCAAAGCTTGATTTCCCTTATGTGTCAGAAATGGGCTTATCTAGAAATACTGTAATCTTGCTCTGATGGGGAGATTTACCGCGGTAACTGTGGCATGACGTGTGCAGTGTTTGTGTATCTCTGCTTCACGTGTGTCTTATGTGCTACACACTCTTCATTCTGTGTTTGCTTTTATTTTTCATAATCTGTCTCTGATGAATGGAAATGCTAATAAAAATCAGTCGTGTTTAATATGAACAGGTGTATTTGTGGTTTAATTGCCCTATGGGAAATCCCCATATTACTCATTCAGCAGCACTGTGGCTTCAGGATTTAATATTCATGATGATGATGAAGATGATCGTGATTATGATCGCAGTGATGCAGATGTTGTTCTGCGCTCAGCCACTGGATGGCAGCAGCGCGCTGATGGAGAGCGTCACGTGACTCGCTGACGTCACCCTGAAGAAAACACAAAACACCCGCGGTGCTTCTCAATATCCGTCCTCGCTCCCGCTCCCGCTCCCGCTCCGCTCGCTCCTCTGTCCTCCATCCTATGACCCGGAAACCAATCAAGCTCAGCCATCTTGAAGGACATCTCAGTTCTCTAATTGCTCTGTGAGGAGTGAGTTCCTATAACCCAGAAGAAAACACCCGGGCTCCTGATCACAGATCACTGAATCATTCCTCCGTCTACAGAACACACACACACACACACACACACACACACACACACACACACACACACACACACACACACACACACACACACACACACACACACACACACACACACTCGTCTGAAGCTTCAGGAGTTCCTCTCAGGTGTGAAAAAATCACTTCAGATTTTATGTCATTTAAAACTGAATTTGTATTTTATTGATTGATGATTTCAGTCTCACTGGAGCTTCTGATCAGTTTCTTCTCAAGGTCCCCGAGAGCGTCATTCACAGCAGCCTTAGTGTGTGTGTGTGTTAGAGAGAGTGTGTGTGTTTCTCAGTCACCATAGAGAAATGCAAAGTTGGAAGTTGACAACAAGGAAAGGCCTTGGTCTCCATGGCAACTGCAATGCCTTAATAAACACAAAAAGAAGGGTGACACGCAGAGACGGACGTGTGTGTGTGTGTGTGTGTGTTAGAGTATATGAGTGAATGTGTGTGAGAGTGTTTAAGTGTGTGTGTGTGTGTGTGTTAGAGTATATGAGTGAATGTGTGTGAGAGTGTTTAAGTGTGTGTGTGTGTGTTAGAGTATATGAGTGAATGTGTGTGAGAGTGTTTAAGTGTGTGTGTGTGTTAGAGTATATGAGTGAATGTGTGTGAGAGTGTTTAAGTGTGTGTGTGTGTGTGTGTTAGAGTATATGAGTGAATGTGTGTGAGAGTGTTTAAGTGTGTGTGTGTGTGTTAGAGTATATGAGTGAATGTGTGTGAGAGTGTTTAAGTGTGTGTGTGTGTTAGAGTATATGAGTGAATGTGTGTGAGAGTGTTTAAGTGTGTGTGTGTGTGTTAGAGTATATGAGTGAATGTGTGTGTGTAAGAGAGTGTTTAAGTGTGTGTTATAGTATATGTGAGTGAGTGTGTGTGTGTGTGTGTGTGAGAGAGAGTGTTTAAGTGTGTGTTAGAGTATATGTGAGTGAGTGTGTGTGTGAGAGTGTTTAAGTGTGTGTTAGAGTATATGTGAGTGGTTGTGTGTGTG
>NW_027509030.1:725000-735000 GCF_051911475.1 Siphateles boraxobius
TGAGAGTGTGTGTCTGAGAATGTGTGTGTGTCTGAGAGTGAGAGTGTGTCTGAGAGTGAGAGTGTGTGTCTGAGAGTGAGAGTGTGTGTCTGAGAGTGAGAGTGTGTGTCTGAGAGTGAGAGTGTGTGTCTAAGAGTGTGTGTGTGTCTGAGAGTGAGAGTGTGTGTGTGTGTGTCTGAGAGTGAGAGTGTGTGTGTGTCTGAGAGTGTGTGTGTGTGTGTGTGTGTGTGTGTGTGTGTCTGAGAGTGAGAGAGTGTGTCTGAGAGTGTGTGTGTGTCTGAGAGTGAGAGTGTGTGTGTGTGTCTGAGAGTGTATGTGTGTGTCTGAGAGTGAGAGTGTGTGTGTGTGTCTGAGAGTGAGAGTGTGTTTGTGTGTGTGTCTGAGAGTGAGTGTGTGTGTGTGTGTGTGTGTGTCTGAGAGTGAGAGTGTGTGTGTGTGTGTGTGTCTGAGAGTGAGAGTGTATGTGTGTGTCTGAGAGTGAGAGTGTGTGTCTGAGAGTGAGAGTGTGTGTGTGTCTGAGAGAGAGTTTGTGTGTGTGTCTGAGAGTGTGTGTGTGTCTGAGAGTGAGAGTGTGTGTGTGTGTGTCTGAGAGTGAGAGAGTGTGAGAGTGTGTGTCTGAGAGTGTGTGTCTGAGAGTGTGTGTGTGTCTGAGAGTGAGAGAGTGTGTCTGAGAGTGTGTGTGTGTGTCTGAGAGTGAGAGTGTGTGTGTGTCTGAGAGTGAGAGTGTGTGTGTGTGTGTCTGAGAGTGAGAGAGTGTGTGTGTGTGTGTCTGAGAGTGTGTGTCTGAGAGTGTGTGTCTGAGAGTGTGTGTGTGTCTGAGAGTGAGAGAGTGTGTCTGAGAGTGTGTGTGTGTGTCTGAGAGTGAGAGTGTGTGTGTGTGTCTGAGTGTGTGTTTGTGTCTGAGAGTGTGTGTGTGTGTCTGAGTGTGTGTGTGTGTGTGTCTGAGAGTGAGAGTGTGTGTCTGAGAGTGAGTGTGTGTCTGAGAGTGTGTGTGTGTGTCTGAGAGTGAGAGTGTGTGTCTGAGAATGTGTGTGTGTCTGAGAGTGAGAGTGTGTCTGAGAGTGAGAGTGTGTGTCTGAGTGTGTGTGTGTGTCTGAAAGTGAGAGTGTGTGTGTGTGTGTGTCTGAGAGTGTGTGTGTGTCTGAGAGTTAGAGTGTGTGTCTGAGAGTTAGAGTGTGTGTCTGAGAGTGTGTGTGTGTCTGAGAGTTAGAGTGTGTGTCTGAGAGTGTGTGTGTGTCTGAGAGTGAGTGTCTGAGAGTGTGTGTGTGTCTGAGAATGACAGTGTGTGTGTGTCTGTTCTGATCTACAGACAGAAGAAGAAAAACATCCTAGAAGAGCAGAAGTGTGTCTGTTGAGGTTCCTCTGAGGTCCCATCACACACACACACACACACACACATTCCTCCGTCAGCGTTTGATGATCGCGAGTGCTGATACTGCTTTTTTAGAATATCTCGGTAAAGTCATGATCTGAGACGCTGATATCTGTGTTTGTGTTTCATACAATCCTTCAGTACAGCCGCAAGAACGAGGAAACATCCGAGAAAACACACGGAGAACTGAAACACACACACACACACACACACACCAGCGTCTCTGCACTGAGAACACACACACACTCACACACCAGCGTCTCTGCACTGAGAACACACACACACACACCAGCGTCTCTGCACTGAGAACACACACACACACACACACACACACCCACTCACATACCAGCGTCTCTGCACTAAGAACACACACACACACGAGCGTCTCTGCTCTGAGAACACACACACACACACACACACACACACACACACACGAGCGTCTGAGCGTTTGAGTTTAAAACAGAACAAATCTCTGACAGTGGAGTCAGAAAATAATCCTGATTCAAAGGAAAAAACGAATAATTTGGTAACACTTTACAATAATGTCACATTAATTAACATTAGTTAACATGTTAATGCAGTAAGACATTTATATCAGCATTTATTATATATCATTTATTTGTATATTTATTTACCAACATCTTTTTATTTATTTATAAAAAATCACACTGCAAAAAAATGCTTTTCTTACTCAGTATTTTTGTAATGTTTCCAGTCCAAATATCTAAAAATTCTTAAATCAAGAAGCATTTACTAATGTAGATGAGTAAAATTATATAAGAAATTATATCTAGTAATTGTAAAAAAATAATCGTTTTCCATTAGAATAAAGATTATTTGTCAAGTTTTCCTGTTGAATTAAGATTATTAGGGTTAGGACTCCATTGGCAGATCATTTTGCTTGTTTTAAGGAAAAATTAATTAAATTCACATTTAAAAAAAAATCCAGTCATATTTTGACTTTTAATCTCAATTATGACTTTTTGATCTCATACTTAAGATTTATTGTCATAATTTAAATTTTTTTCACCTCATAACTAAGACTTTTTATCTTATCGTTATGAGCTGAGGTGAAAGTGTCTTGTTTTAATTACTTTAGATTTTTTCTTTACAGAAAACATGATATAATTTCTTCTATCATTTCACTTTGTTAGTAAATGCTTCTTGATTTAAGAATTTTTTGAATATTTGGACTGGAAATACGACAAAAATACTCGGTAAGAAAAGCATTTTTTGCAGTGCACTTTTGTAAATCATAATCAATCAAGTCATATTTTGACAATCTCAATTATGAATTTTTGATCTCATACTTTATTGTCATAATTTCTATTTTTCCATCTCATCATTCCGAGTCGCTGTGCTCCTCCAGTGTTTTCCATTTATATTAAGATCATTTTCCTTATTCCCATAAGCAAATAATTCTGCTTATTTTAAGCAAAAACTTATTTAAACTATTTTTATTATTAATTATTATTTATTTATTTTTTCTTCAGAAAACAATATATAATTTCTCATGTCGTTTTACTTCTCTAGAAAATTCTTCTTGATATAAGAATTTGTAGATATTTGGACTGGAAACAAGAAAAGCACTTTTTGTGTAAAAGAAAATAAGATTCTACTTTTTCTGACAATTTTCCCATCTTATCATTGGGATCTGAGCTCCCAGTGTCTGTGCTGGTCCAGTGTGTGTGTGTGTGTGTGTTCAGCTGCTGATCTTGGTGAGCATCTTGTTGATGGCCTGCTTGACGTGTGTTGTGGAGCTGCGTCTGCGGGTCTTGCCCTGAACGGCCCGGCGGCGCCGGATCTCTCGCAGGAGCTCGTGAAACGCCTCCGCCACGCCTCCACCCGACCCGACCCGGTCCGCACACGCAGAACACTCGTAGAACGCACACGCCATGTCGGCCGCCAGCCGCTCGCCCTCCTCTGTGGCCACCTGACGACCCAGGTCCAGATCCGCCTTGTTGCCTAGCAGAACCAGAGGAACGTGTTTGGGCCGCTTCACCTCGTCCAGGAGCCCTTGAAAGGGAACACAGCATGAAAACGTGACTTTTCCTGTGTTTAAAGGTGCAGTGTGTGATTTTACTCGCTGACTTTAGCAGCTTCTTTACAGCTTCTAACCCTAACCCACGTTTATTATATTACCGGCTCTTAATCTGCATGTTTATAATATTACCGGCTCTTAATCTGCACGTTTATAATATTACCGGCCCTTAATCTGCACGTTTATAATATTACCGGCCCTTAATCTGCACGTTTATAATATTACCGGCTCTTAATCTGCACGTTTATAATATTACCGGCTCTTAATCTGCACGTTTATAATATTACCGGCTCTTAATCTGCACGTTTATAATATTACGTCCCTTAATCTGCACGTTTATAATATTACCGGCTCTTAATTTGCACGTTTATAATATTACGTCCCTTAATCTGCACGTTTATAATATTACCGGCTCTTAATCTACACGTTTATAATATTACCGGCTCTTAATCTGCACGTTTATTATATTACCGGCTCTTAATCTGCACGTTTATTATATTACCGGCTCTTAATCTGCACGTTTATTATATTACCGGCTCTTAATCTGCATGTTTATAATATTACCGGCTCTAAATCTGCACGTTTATTATATTACCGGCTCTTAATCTGCACGTTTATATTATTACCGGCCCTTAATCTGCACGTTTATAATATTACCGGCTCTTAATCTGCACGTTTATAATATTACCGGCTCTTAATCTGCACGTTTATAATATTACCGGCTCTTAATCTGCACGTTTATAATATTACCGGCCCTTAATCTGCACGTTTATAATATTACCGGCCCTTAATCTGCACGTTTATAATATTACCGGCTCTTAATCTGCACGTTTATAATATTACCGGCTCTTAATCTGCACGTTTATAATATTACCGGCTCTTAATCTGCACGTTTATAATATTACGTCCCTTAATCTGCACGTTTATAATATTACCGGCTCTTAATCTGCACGTTTATAATATTACGTCCCTTAATCTGCACGTTTATAATATTACCGGCTCTTAATCTGCACGTTTATTATATTACCGGCTCTTAATCTGCACGTTTATAATATTACTGGCTCTTAATCTGCACGTTTATAATATTAACGGCCCTTAATCTGCACGTTTATAATATTACCGGCTCTTAATCTGCACGTTTATAATATTAACGGCCCTTAATCTGCACGTTTATAATATTACCGGCTCTTAATCTGCACGTTTATAATATTAACGGCCCTTAATCTGCACGTTTATAATATTACCGGCCCTTAATCTGCACGTTTATATTATTACCGGCCCTTAATCTGCACGTTTATAATATTAACGGCCCTTAATCTGCACGTTTATAATATTACCGGCCCTTAATCTGCACGTTTATAATATTACCGGCTCTTAATCTGCACGTTTATATTATTACCGGCTCTTAATCTGCACGTTTATAATATTACCGGCCCTTAATCTGCACGTTTATAATATTACCGGCCCTTAATCTGCACGTTTATAATATTACCGGCTCTTAATCTGCACGTTTATATTATTACCGGCTCTTAATCTGCACGTTTATAATATTACCGGCTCTTAATCTGCACGTTTATAATATTACCGGCTCTTAATCTGCACGTTTATATTATTACCGGCTCTTAATCTGCACGTTTATATTATTACCGGCTCTTAATCTGCACGTTTATAATATTAACTGCCCTTAATCTGCACGTTTATAATATTACCGGCTCTTAATCTGCACGTTTATAATATTACCGGCCCTTAATCTGCACGTTTATAATATTACCGGCTCTTAATCTGCACGTTTATATTATTACCGGCTCTTAATCTGCACGTTTATAATATTAACTGCCCTTAATCTGCACGTTTATAATATTACTGGCTCTTAATCTGCACGTTTATAATATTACCGGCCCTTAATCTGCACGTTTATAATATTACCGGCTCTTAATCTGCACGTTTATATTATTACCGGCTCTTAATCTGCACGTTTATAATATTACTGGCTCTTAATCTGCACGTTTATAATATTAACGGCTCTTAATCTGCACGTTTATAATATTACCGGCTCTTAATCTGCACGTTTATAATATTACCGGCTCTTAATCTGCACGTTTATATTATTACCGGCCCTTAATCTGCACGTTTATAATATTAACGGCCCTTAATCTGCACGTTTATATTATTACCGGCCCTTAATCTGCACGTTTATAATATTAACGGCCCTTAATCTGCACGTTTATATTATTACCGTCCCTTAATCTGCACGTTTATAATATTACCGGCCCTTAATCTGCACGTTTATATTATTACCGGCCCTTAATCTGCACGTTTATATTATTACCGGCCCTTAATCTGCACGTTTATAATATTACCGGCCCTTAATCTGCACGTTTATAATATTATATAATATATTATATTACCGGCTCTTAATCTGCACGTTTATGATATTACCGGCTCTTAATCTGCACGTTTATAATATTACCGGCCCTTAATCTGCACGTTTATAATATTACCGGCCCTTAATCTGCACGTTTATAATATTACCGGCCCTTAATCTGCACGTTTATAATATTAACGGCCCTTAATCTGCACGTTTATATTATTACCGGCCCTTAATCTGCACGTTTATAATATTACCGGCCCTTAATCTGCACGTTTATAATATTATATAATATATTATATTACCGGCTCTTAATCTGCACGTTTATGATATTACCGGCTCTTAATCTGCACGTTTATAATATTACCGGCTCTTAATCTGCACGTTTATAATATTATATAATATATTATATTACCGGCTCTTTATCTGCCCTTGAAAAACGCTGAAACTAATCATTTCAAATCATGCGTTTGCCCTTCAAATAAAACTGATTTGTCAGTGTGACTCAATGAGCTGTCAATTTTCCTTCATGATTTATTTTCAGACATCATGAGAATAACGTCATCCTTGGTATTTTAACGTGACGTTATAACAAGAATATCTATGGCAAGAGCTCTTTTCAGTCGCTGCTTTCTTTTCCTATTTATTATTTTTAACGTATTGCGTTCATATAGCGAGCCTTTTAACTGATTGTTTACAGCTTAACGGAAGTTACACCCATAATACACGCGAAGTTACACCCAAAGCATCACGGAGCGCAGGAATGATGTCGATTGGCTGAACTGGGAGTGGGCGGAGTCACACAGACCGAATGACAACACCGAACGTGTAAAATAATAAGTAGAATAACTGTCTGTAGAAAAGTTTTTCAAAGAAACGAGTGCGTGAACTCAGCATGTTTCCTAAATATGCCAAACATTTTATGGTATTTTTATGCTTTAGTAGAGTAAAAAAGTTACGTACAGCATCTTTAAAGACACACACACTTTTAAAGAGCGTTTTTACTCACACCCAAAAGGCGAAACTTTGACGAGCTGGGATAAACGATCTGGGTGAAGTTTCACACACACGTTCTGGAGACGCCAGAGATTTATATTACATCATGATAAAAGTGATGCGTAAAGTAATGCGACCTTTAAGAGGAGCCACGTCCTCGAAGCTCCCGCGGTCCGTGATGTCATAGACCAGGATGAACCCGTCGCCCCATCGCATGTGAGCCTCCTTCTGCAGGACGTCCTCCTGCACACACACACACACACACACACACACACACACACACACACACACACACACACACACACACACACACACACACACAAGTAAAAATGTCTTCATCCTTCCCTCGCACTTTATAACATCTCTTTCCTTCGCGGGAAGGCCTAAAAATTCATTTTTTTTTGTGTGTGCTTATTTTATTTTATCTTGATAATATTTTTGTCTATTTTTTATTGCAATATTTTTGGAGATTTTATTTTATTTTCCTTTAAATTTTTAGATTTGATCAATAATTAATAAATAAATAAATGGTAATTTAAGCACATTCCTCACATTTTTAAATTCAAAATAACTCACAATTTCATGCATAACCCTTTTATGTCATTGCTGACCTCTTGTGGAAATATAATAATAATATAAGATGATATTTCATGACTCTAGATGGGCTTATATGTCTATATGGAGTAAATGAGCTGTTCCTCTGGGTCCTAAAGCCAGTTTCTCTTCAGTGTGCGTTCAGACACACATGTAGACATTATACAATCATTTTGTGGTAAAGTTTTAGTATTTTTAGGTTGTTCTATGTGAACTGAGGTCTTCACCCTCTGATGAACACTCAATTTGTAAAACATTTTGAGGGAAGGATGAGGGTTAATGTACAAAAACATGCTTGGTAAATCGTAATTCTGAAATGAAAAGTGAAAGTGCACCTGTCCGGCTGTGTCCAGAATCTCCATACTGACCGTCTCGTCGTCAATAACGGCCTGGTGGCGATAGGTGGACTCTGCCAGACACACACACACACACACACACACACACACACACACACACACACACACACACACACACACACACACTGTTAGTGGACAGAACATCTGTGTAACACATGAGAGATTACAGCAGATTTACTGCGACTGACTCCTTCTAAAGCTCAGAGTTAGTCTTGGAGTTCTTCGTGTGTGTGTGTGTGAGTGTGTGCCCGTGTGTGTGTGTGTGCCCGTGTGTATGTGTGTGTGTGCCCGTGTGTGTGTATGTGTGTGTGTGTGAGTGTGTGCCCGTGTGTGAGTGTGTGAGTGTGTGAGTGTGTGTGTGTGTGTGAGTGTGAGTGTGGGTGTGTGTGTGAGTGTGAGTGTGTGTGTGTGTGTGTGGGTGTGTGAGTGTGTGCCCGTGTGTGTGTGTGTGCGTGTGTGTGAGTGTGTGTGTGTGTGTGTGTGTGAGTGTGTGAGTGTGTGCCCGTGTGTGTGTGTGTGTGTGTGTGTGTGTGAGTCCGTGAGTGTGTGTGTGTGTGTGTGTGTTTGTGTGTGTGAGTGTGTGTGAGTGTGTGCCCGTGTGTGTGAGTCCGTGAGTGTGTGTTTGTGTGTGAGAGTGTGTGAGAGTGCGTGTCCGTGTGAGTGTGAGTGTGTGAGTCAGTGAGTGTGTGTGTGTGTGTGTTTGTGTGTGTGAGTGTGTGTGAGTGTGTGCCCGTGTGTGAGTCCGTGAGTGTGTGTGTGTGTGTGTTTGTATGTGAGAGTGTGTGAGAGTGTGTGTCCGTGTGAGTGTGAGTGTGTGTCCGTGTGTGTGTGTGGATTGACGTCCTGGACAGAAACTCAGGACTGAATGAGTGTTTATGAATGTTTCTCAGCACATCGAGTCCAAGCGTCTGCTGGCTCAGTCAGTGTGTAATTCACTCACGAACGCTTGAATGTCTTTTGGCTCTCATCATGTGAACACAGAGAACTCAAACCCTCAAACTTTTAAAGTGCAGTTTTAAAGGTTACTAATGTAGTTTTGGCGTCTCCTACAACAGATCCACATTCATCCCAGGTCAAAAACACTTTAATTTCCTCTAATATCTATTTCAGCATCACATCATTTTCTCTCCGTGTCTGAAACGGTTTGTTGGGATATTCAGTCTCTCTAAGCTCCGCCTCTCTGAGAGCTGCTCTGCTGTGATTGGTCAGAAAGCAAACGCTCATTATCATATCTGAATCTCAGCTCTTGATCACAGTGATACGAACAGTAACGATGGCGTGTGTTTTACCGTATCAATCTCAGAAAACAGCGTCTTCTCAACACGAACCAAACTCTTCCAGTCTCAGATACACTACAGTGTTTGAGGGCGGGGCTAAGAGACGCTGCCCAGCCAATCAGGATCCTTTATTCCATGAAAACCGCTTGATTTCCACTAAACTCCTTCATTGCAGCTCTGCATCTGCACTGGTTTAATCTGAGGACAGATTCTTTATTCATCAGGCATCTCTGGCGCTGAACTCAATTACGTTTGAGTAAGAATGTGTAGAACGCTCTGATGAATGGAGAGTGTGTTTATAAAACAGACCTTTTCATCCGTTTATATTCTACATTCGCTCACATGACCTTCACCGCCTCTGTATGTCACTCACTTCAAAGACGCGTATTGTGTCTCATAAAGTCTGTCCTGAGTTTGCAGAGGTCAAAGGTCATCCGTGATGAGGTCATGTGACACGACATGCCTCGTAATCTTGCATCAGATTAACTTCTCTTCTCTGATGATGTGGGTGGGGCTATAACCTGTCACTCACATGAGATCGGCCAATAGTAAACCACAACCATCCAATCAATTCCACACAGACACATTCAAGCCCCGCCCACATTTGTTCCTTTTCCAGAAGCGTTTCACTCGGAAACACGACACAAATAGAATATACGACACAATAGAATAACACGACACAATAGAATATATGACACAATAGAATAACAAGTCACAATAGAATATATGACACAATAGAATAACACGACACAATAGAATATACGACACAATAGAATAACAAGTCACAATAGAATAACACGTCACCATAGAATATACGACACAATAGAATAACACGTCACAATAGAATATACAACACAATAGAGTAACACGACACAATAGAATAACACGTCACCATAGAATATACGACACAATAGAGTAACACGACACAATAGAATAACACGACACAATAGAATATACAACACAATAGAGTAACACGACACAATAGAATAACACGTC
>NW_027509030.1:742500-745000 GCF_051911475.1 Siphateles boraxobius
TTTAGAAGACTGAACACGTAATATGCATGTGCATGACGTCATCGTCGTCAGAGATTCACGTTTTTTCGTTTACACGGAGACATAAAAAACGTTGTGTAAACGAGTGGCCAAAACACATAAAAAGTTTTACGCTTTTAGATGAAAACTGTCGTGTAAACAACCCCTCATACACCAGATCTGCGGATCTCACTGTCCGAAACACAGAGCGGTCAGATCAATCCCAGCATGCCTGATGAAGAGATCGATCAGACGTGTGTGTGTGTGTGTGTGTGTGTGTGTGTGTGTGTGTGTGTGTGTGTGTGTGTGTGTGTGTGTGTGTGTGTGAACCGCCAGCGCTGTTGAGCCTAAATGAAAGGCATAAACCAGAGGCGTGTCTTTCCTCGAGTCAGCGAGTCTCACTCATGATCTTCGTGTCTCTGTTCGAAGCGTAAACAGATTTCCCGAGTCTCTCGCTGAAGGTCAGCGTTCCCATGAGCCTTTTCAGTTTCACTTCCTCTCTGCTTCACACACACAACATCATATCTGCCTTTATTAGATGTGTTTAATAAGCAGCTGCCGTTTCATAATCCGCATTATTCAGACATTATGAAGAGGAGATTGCCTTCGTTTGCCCTCGACGGAATAATTACACATGTGAAAAATCATCATGGTCCATATTACCCGCCACACACACTCCTGTAAACATGAGTTATGGCTGATTCTGCCACACACACTCCTGTAAACATGAGTTATGGCTGATTCTGCCATTCAAACCTTCAATATTGACTAAGGCACTGGAATAGAGTCATAAAACTGTCTATATTTGAGCATTTTATGTAAACAAGAAGTTATTTTGATTCTTTCAGTCCACTGAAAAATCACTCTCTCTGGTCACGATTTACGAATAATATACATATATATTATAAATTAACACACACACACACAGAGTCAGACAGACACACACTCAGTCAGCCAGTCAGACACACACACACACACACACACTCAGTCAGTCAGTCAGACACACACACACACACACACACACACACACACATACACACACACACACACACACACACACACACACTCCTCTGACAGACAGAAGTCTGAACAAATCACACACAATCTCAAGGTGTGTGTGTGTGTGTGTGTGTGTGTGTGTGTGTGTGTGTGTGTGTGTGTGTGTGTGTCTGTGTCTGTGTCTGTGTGTGTGTGTGTGTGTGTGTGTGTGTGTCTGTGTGTATGTGTGTGTGTGTCTGTGTGTCTGTGTGTCTGTGTGTCTGTGTGTGTGTGTGTGTGTGTGTGTGTGTGTGTGTGTGTGTGTGTGTGAGCGCTCTGACGACTGTGAGCAGTGTGTTTTACACTATAGCGTGTGAAACTGAAGCGCTCATTCTTCTGCTATTGTGCAGGAGTTTGTAAAGAGACGAGTGTGAATGAGCTCGAGTTTAATCTGAGCATCAGCGTTTCAGTGTGTGTGTCACAAACACACGAGCGTCACACACATGCGCTTCACTGTCTTAATGACACACACATGCGCTTCACTGTCTTAATGACACTTGTTGATGAGATCAGACTCTGATATCAGATCAGTCTGTCCTGAAGCGATGCAGTCGGGAATATACTAATTATGAAATCATAAACAATGGTCGTGTTTCACTGCAAAATATCAGAGTTCCTGTCTCGTTTCCAGCACAAATATCTAAACATTACTAAAATCAAGATGCATTTACTGGAAAAGCAAAGTGACTGAAGATATTATTTTCTGAACAATTAAAGTTTAAAACCTGCTATTAAAGTCAGAAAATAATCTTGTTTTCCCTTCGAATTAAGAGTATTTTTGTGACTCCATCGTCAGATATTTGTTCTTGTTTTAGGGGGCTTTCACACTTTCACACAGTTTAGTTCGGAACGGGGCACGGTTCGCATGAAAAATCGCTAATGTGAACACTGTCATGTGACCCGGGTGCGCACTGGGTCCCGAACCCGAGACTGCCTGGAGGAGCTGGTCTGAGTTCGGTTGCTCCCGGACTGTGCTGCGGTTCGCGTGTATGTGACAGCAACACGGACTCGGGTGCGCAGTTCTTCAGGAAGTAAAGTTTCCTGCGCATGCGTTTTAGCCGATTATGATGTATTTAGTTAAATAAAACACACGTAAGGGATGAAGATTTACTTTGGATACGAACAAGAGTCTGCAGGTTTTTCGCGCATAGTGCGTGCAATCAGGGCAACAGATTAATGGAAATCCACTGTCTCCTCAAAAGCGCCCTCTTGCAAGCAGCGGAAAGACAGCTTATGCGACACACACACACACACACACACACACACACACACACACACAGTTAACCTGCGTTGTTTACTCAGCTATGCATAATATCACCAAATTAATAAAAAACACAATATATTGACCTGCGTCGTGTTTTCTATCATGCGCCGTGCACGTTTGCAATGACGTAAGATGCACGCGAACGCACCAGAGTTCGATAGAATCAAGTTGAGTGTGAAACCAACAATCGCACTCGGACTC
>NW_027509030.1:755000-757500 GCF_051911475.1 Siphateles boraxobius
TAACCTGAACTGACTCAGGATCAGTGAACATGACTTTATGAAACGAGTTACACAGTTCAGCTCAGGCCTTTGAATCAGTTGTTTACTGTATGTTTCCTTTCAAGAATATGAACAACTGGAGCATTAATGAAGGATCAGTCTTTAATGAAGGAACAGTCTTTAATGAAGGAACAGTCTTTAATGAAGGAACAGTCTATAATGAAGGAACAGTCTTTAATGAAGGAACAGTCTTTAATGAAGGATCAGTCTTTAATGAAGGATCAGTCTTTAATGAAGGAACGGTCTTTAATGAAGGAACGGTCTTTAATGAAGGATCGGTCTTTAATGAAGGATCAGTCTTTAATGAAGGAACAGTCTTTAATGAAGGAACAGTCTCTAATGAAGGAACAGTCTCTAATGAAGGAACAGTCTCTAATGAAGGAACAGTCTTTAATGAAGGATCAGTCTTTAATGAAGGAACAGTCTTTAATGAAGGAACAGTCTTTAATGAAGGATCGGTCTTTAATGAAGGATCAGTCTTTAATGAAGGATCAGTCTTTAATGAAGGAACAGTCTTTAATGAAGGATCGGTCTTTAATGAAGGAACAGTCTTTAATGAAGGATCGGTCTTTAATGAAGGATCAGTCTTTAATGAAGGATCAGTCTTTAATGAAGGAACAGTCTTTAATGAAGGATCAGTCTTTAATGAAGGAACAGTCTTTAATGAAGGAACGGTCTTTAATGAAGGATCAGTCTTTAATGAAGGAACAGTCTCTAATGAAGGAACAGTCTTTAATGAAGGAACAGTCTTTAATGAAGGATCGGTCTTTAATGAAGGATCGGTCTTTAATGAAGGATCAGTCTTTAATGAAGGAACAGTCTCTAATGAAGGAACAGTCTTTAATGAAGGATCAGTCTTTAATGAAGGATCAGTCTTTAATGAAGGAACAGTCTCTAATGAAGGAACAGTCTTTAATGAAGGATCAGTCTTTAATGAAGGAACAGTCTTTAATGAAGGAACAGTCTTTAATGAAGGAACAGTCTTTAATGAAGGATCGGTCTTTAATGAAGGATCAGTCTTTAATGAAGGATCAGTCTTTAATGAAGGAACAGTCTTTAATGAAGGAACAGTCTTTAATGAAGGAACAGTCTTTAATGAAGGATCGGTCTTTAATGAAGGAACAGTCTTTAATGAAGGATCGGTCTTTAATGAAGGATCAGTCTTTAATGAAGGATCAGTCTTTAATGAAGGAACAGTCTTTAATGAAGGATCAGTCTTTAATGAAGGAACAGTCTTTAATGAAGGAACGGTCTTTAATGAAGGATCAGTCTTTAATGAAGGAACAGTCTCTAATGAAGGAACAGTCTTTAATGAAGGAACAGTCTTTAATGAAGGATCAGTCTTTAATGAAGGAACAGTCTTTAATGAAGGAACGGTCTTTAATGAAGGATCGGTCTTTAATGAAGGATCAGTCTTTAATGAAGGAACAGTCTTTAATGAAGGAACAGTCTCTAATGAAGGAACAGTCTTTAATGAAGGATCAGTCTTTAATGAAGGAACAGTCTTTAATGAAGGAACAGTCTTTAATGAAGGAACAGTCTTTAATGAAGGATCGGTCTTTAATGAAGGATCAGTCTTTAATGAAGGATCAGTCTTTAATGAAGGAACAGTCTTTAATGAAGGAACAGTCTTTAATGAAGGAACAGTCTTTAATGAAGGATCGGTCTTTAATGAAGGAACAGTCTTTAATGAAGGATCGGTCTTTAATGAAGGATCGGTCTTTAATGAAGGATCAGTCTTTAATGAAGGAACAGTCTCTAATGAAGGAACAGTCTTTAATGAAGGATCAGTCTTTAATGAAGGAACAGTCTTTAATGAAGGAACGGTCTTTAATGAAGGATCGGTCTTTAATGAAGGATCAGTCTTTAATGAAGGAACAGTCTCTAATGAAGGAACAGTCTTTAATGAAGGATCAGTCTTTAATGAAGGAACAGTCTTTAATGAAGGATCGGTCTTTAATGAAGGATCAGTCTTTAATGAAGGATCAGTCTTTAATGAAGGATCAGTCTCTAATGAAGGAACAGTCTTTAATGAAGGATCAGTCTTTAATGAAGGAACAGTCTTTAATGAAGGAACGGTCTTTAATGAAGGATCAGTCTTTAATGAAGGAACAGTCTCTAATGAAGGAACAGTCTTTAATGAAGGATCAGTCTTTAATGAAGGATCAGTCTTTAATGAAGGAACAGTCTTTAATGAAGGAACAGTCTTTAATGAAGGATCGGTCTTTAATGAAGGATCAGTCTTTAATGAAGGATCAGTCTTTAATGAAGGAACAGTCTCTAATGAAGGAACAGTCTTTAATGAAGGATCAGTCTTTAATGAAGGAACAGTCTTTAATGAAGGAACGGTCTTTAATGAAGGATCGGTCTTTAATGAAGGATCAGTCTTTAATGAAGGAACAGTCTTTAATGAAGGAACAGTCTTTAATGAAGGAACAGTCTCTAATGAAGGAACAGTCTT
>NW_027509030.1:767500-770000 GCF_051911475.1 Siphateles boraxobius
CAGTTCTCTGATGTTAAAGGTTGTTCATTGGAACAGTTCTCTGATGTTAAAGGTTCTTCATGGAACAGTTCTCTGATGTTAAAGGTTGTTCATTGGAACAGTTCTCTGATGTTAAAGGTTCTCCATGGAACAGTTCTCTGATGTTAAAGGTTGTTCATTGGAACAGTTCTCTGATGTTAAAGGTTCTTCATGGAACAGTTCTCTGATGTTAAATGTTCTTCATTGGAACAGTTCTCTGATGTTAAATGTTCTTCATTGGAACAGTTCTCTGATGTTAAAGGTTCTTCATGGAACAGTTCTCTGATGTTAAAGGTTGTTCATTGGAACAGTTCTCTGATGTTAAAGGTTGTTCATTGGAACAGTTCTCTGATGTTAAAGGTTGTTCATTGGAACAGTTCTCTGATGTTAAATGTTCTTCATTGGAACAGTTCTCTGATGTTAAAGGTTCTTCATGGAACAGTTCTCTGATGTTAAAGGTTGTTCATTGGAACAGTTCTCTGATGTTAAATGTTCTTCATTGGAACAGTTCTCTGATGTTAAAGGTTGTTCATTGGAACAGTTCTCTGATGTTAAAGGTTCTTCATGGAACAGTTCTCTGATGTTAAATGTTCTTCATTGGAACAGTTCTCTGATGTTAAAGGTTCATTGGAACAGTTCTCTGATGTTAAAGTTTCTCCATGGAACAGTTCTCTGATGTTAAAGGTTGTGCATTGGAACAGTTCTCTGATGTTAAAGGTTGTTCATTGGAACAGTTCTCTGATGTTAAAGGTTGTTCATTGGAACAGTTCTCTGATGTTAAATGTTCTTCATTGGAACAGTTCTCTGATGTTAAATGTTCTTCATTGGAACAGTTCTCTGATGTTAAAGGTTCTTCATTGGAACAGTTCTCTGATGTTAAAGGTTCTTCATTGGAACAGTTCTCTGATGTTAAAGGTTCTTCATTGGAACAGTTCTCTGATGTTAAATGTTCTTCATTGGAACAGTTCTCTGATGTTAAATGTTCTTCATTGGAACCGTTCTCTGATGTTAAATGTTCTTCATTGGAACAGTTCTCTGATGTTAAAGGTTCTTCATGGAACAGTTTTCTGATGTTAAAGGTAGGGATGCTCATTTTGACCGTTTAACCGTTAACCGATAGTAAAAATTTTGACCGATTAATACTATCAGTTAAACGGTTTAAAACGTTTTTTTAAGCTTTTTTTTTTTTTTTTTTTTTTTTTTGCTGCATGGTTTAAAAAACAAAACTATATAGGTTTTACTATATAGTTAAAACTATGTATTAACTCACGGGGCGCATTGACACGCGCAACCACACACGTGCCTGCAGACATTTTTTTACCGAGCAAGCAAAATGAAGCGATCGAAAAGAAGCACGGTGTGGGACCATTTCAACAGAAAGGGCGAAGACGAGGTTACCTGTAAAATATGCTGCGCTGTTTTAAAATACAGCAGTAGTACGAGTACGATGCAGTATCATTTGAGAAGCAAACATCCACAAGCATCGAGTGATGAAGGGCAACAAACTTTGCCCGCCATGTTGTCAGGGAGAAGATGCGATGCACGGCGATCTGAGGAGATAACGCAGAGAATCTGTTCAATGGTTGTAAAAGACACTTTGCCCATAAGTGTCATCTGTGGTGAAGGTTTTCAAGAGCTACTGGGCTATATTGAGCCCAATTACGAAATCCCATCAAGATGCACTATTACCCGTAGAATTGAAGCCCGTTTTGAGGAGAGAAAAAAATCGCTTAAATCACAACTCGAAAGCACAAAGTGCGTGGCCCTTACGACTGACTGCTGGACGCCACTCACAACGGAGAGCTATATAACAATAACGTGTCACTACATCGATGAGGACTGGCAAGTTAATTCAGCTGTCCTTCTAACACAGAGTATGCCTAGCAGACACACAGCTGAGAACCTTGCAGCTAAACTAATTGATGCGGTGGAGACATGGGGACTTAATGGGAAAGTGTCTGCATGTGTTCATGACAATGCACGCAACATCGTGGCTGCAAACTCTCCAGAACGGGTGAACTGGAAGTCGGTTCCGTGTTTTGCTCATACACTACAGCTAGCTGTAAATGATGGATTTAATGTGTTCGTGCATCGGGTCATCGTTGCAGTTGGGCGCCTGGTTAGGCATTTTAACCACAGCACCCCTGCATGCAAGGCACTGGAAGATAAACAATCACAAATGAAACTTCCGAAACACCAGCTCATTCAGTCTTGTAAAACAAGATGGAACTCGGTGTGTGACATGTTCGGAAGACTTCTCGAACAAAGGTGGGCTGTTACAGCTGTTCTGTCTGACCGAACGGTTACAAGGCTGCAAGATGCCAGAACCCTGGAGATACGAGACGAACACTGGCAAATAATGGAGGAGATTGCACCCGTGTTGGAAACTTTAAAATGTGCAACCACCATAATGTCATCAGAAAAGAATGTTTCAATTTCCAACATTTACCCCATCACCTTTAGCCTGCTGAACACACACCTG
>NW_027509030.1:777500-857500 GCF_051911475.1 Siphateles boraxobius
GGTCTATGGAGATATACCCCTCAAAATCCACTTTCCTCACGATATAATTTTTTGTCTAGTAATTTGAATGTTTTTTTCGAAAGGAGATGCAAAGAAATTACTCATTGCCGGGTGTTAGATTTTAGTTAGTCACATATTTGCTTTAAAAAGTCTTTTAAAATGTCAATGACGTCATATACATCGTACGACCAGAGATAATGCTTTACGGCAATCCTTCAGTCACTTTGGTGCTTTCGCGCTCTGCACTTTCTTTTCATCGACAACACCGCTGACACAGGTAAAAACACGCGCTAGAAGAGTTTTTGTTTTGTTGTTTTAAAAGACCACACCGAAAATACACACACACATTCTGGTCCCGCTTCGGATGCCACGATGCCGTCAAGCGGTATCTCTGGTCGTAATCAGTCCTTCACTGACCAATCAGCGTTCATTAGCAGAATGCTAGCGTGTAATGGGCAACAACAACTCAACCTGTAAGAAATCGAAAGGACATAAGTACTCGTTCATTCAACTTTCGAACTATAACCCATGTTGAACTTGCAAAACCTACAATCAAATCTGAGATTTCTCAACGGCAATCGGGTGAAAGAGACACATTTAGCCGTCTAGCTCCATAGACTCCCATTCATTTTGAACTCGGACGATCGCCACCCAGTGGAACTCTGGTGGAACTACAACCCAAATTCAGCACAATTGGACTTAATAGGGAGTGGCCAGGCTCTCTGTAGACGGCTCTGGTGCTAACGTTAGCTGAGCTTTACCTGAGCGTATACTGCCTTACCGTATTCACAGCAATTCGTAATGCAGTTATAATTATGTCATTATTTTTATCGTAATAATCAGCGCAATATGTTGTACAAATTTTGTTATTAAAAGAACCATGAAATAATGTTAATTTGAGTTTATTACTATTTTTCTTATTAACAGTTTATCCATTTAAATAAATGACAGATGAAAACAGATTTAGATCAGGCATATTACTGGCCTACTAATGGGGTCCTAAGCTGGGACCCATCTCTTCACCACACCGGTCCTTGATTCTGATTGGTTGAGCCGCGTTCGAAGAAAATTCTTAACATTAAACAATATATTCAAATTCTAAAGTAGAATTAAATATATATATATATATATATAAAAAAGCAGCCTAAATACAACACACAACAAATTTACATGACAAATTCACAATAAAACCTAACCCATCTACAATAAATTACACTGAATAACACAAAATAACAGTTACCGTAATAATAGCAAAGTAGTGTGTATTCTTGGTATGCTACAAACCAGCTTTAAATTTCAGCAATTGTTTTGCAGAAATATGAGCACATTTTTTGCATTCTCTGGCAAAATTAAGACTTTAAAATTCTTTAATGCCATTCACAATCGTTTTGAGGCTCTTTTTTTTAAAGTATCAGTTCAGGCACCGGTACGCCCGTTTCACAAGATGTAAAATAAGTCTCTGATGTCCCCAGAGTGTGTGTGTGAAGTTTTAGCTCAAAATACCACACAGATAGTTTTATATAGCATGTTCAAATTGAGCTAAAACGCACAGTTTTTGTGTGCGTCCCTTTAAATGCAAATGAGCTGCTGCTCCCGGCGCAGGGGGGCGGAGCTACAAGAGCTTGTGTCCTTTCACCTCTCTCTCACACACACACACACACACACACACACACACACACACACACACACATACACACGCATTGAACATTTCAACGACTGTTAGCCTTTTATGTTCAAATCAAGATGGAGAGACTCAAGAAGTGACAACATTTCTGAATAGTTAGTTGATGTATTGATGTAGCTTATGTGTAGTTATCTCAGTCATTGATTAGGATATTCTGTCATGATAATCTATAAATCCTGTGCCCGGGGGCGGGGTTTATGTAAATTGTTGGGTTAGTGATGTCGTGTAGTTCCCACCAGCCGCTTGTTGTAGTCCTTAAAAAGCGATTTCTGTTAAATAAAATGAAATAAAATGCTTTGAACTTTGAGCGTCGTAACTTTGCAGATGTTGTTTATGCTCAAACAGCAACATTACACACTAACTAAAGTTATAACTAAATAACTAAAAGGACCACCCCTTTAAAAGGATCGATTTGGCACCGGTATCGAAAAAAGACCCGAACGACACCCATCCGTAATCTTCCTCCCTCTCTCTCTGTATCTGCAGATTTCCAGAACGGGCGGACGGTGTTCAAGCACTGGCTGTCGGGTGTGTGTTACAGCAACATCTCCTTCCAGCTGATCTCTGAGGCCACGGTCAACAAGAGCTCGATGATCAGCCGGAGCCCGATCCTCCTCGAGCCCCGACAGCACCGCACCGGTACCACATCATCATCATCTTCATCATCTTCATCATCATCAGCATCTTCAGGGTTCAAATCAGCTGTGGCGGGAAACACTGGCTTCGTTTACATGCACAACTTGTGTTTCAATCGGACTGAAGTCCTTCTGATTGATGAATCTGAATGTAGTGTTTACATGAACGCTTGAATGCTTGATGCTAGCTCTGCGATATATGCGAAGTTCGCCAAACATCAGCATGATTTTGAGACTGAGAAAAGGGCCATCATTGCAGCTGCGCATGTGCTTCAGTTATTGTGTGTGTGAGAAGTCTCAGGACTGGTGGGAACATACAACACAATCTCATGAAAGTGCGCATCTATATTTTTATAGATAATTTTATTTCTCGTGGCATTTATGTGTGTATTACAAGCCATAAAGTGCATATTATTGAAATGACAATTGTTTATTGAAAGCGCTATTTAAAAGCCTCATTCATTCATATCTTATGCACGCAAAACCTGCTTATCATATACATGCCAAAACCTGCTTATCATATACATGCCAAAACCTGCTTATCATATACATGCCAAAAACTGCTTATCATATACACGCAAAACCTGCTTATCATATACACGCCAAAAACTGCTTATCATATACACGCCAAAAACTGCTTATCATATACATGCCAAAAACTGCTTATCATATACACGCAAAACCTGCTTATCATATACACGCAAAACCTGCTTATCATATACACGCCAAAAACTGCTTATCATATACACGCCAAAAACTGCTTATCATATACACGCAAAACCTGCTTATCATATACACGCAAAACCTGCTTATCATATACACGCAAAACCTGCTTATCATATACACGCAAAACCTGCTTATCATATACACGCAAAAACTGCTTATCATATACATGCCAAAAACTGCTTATCATATACATGCCAAAAACTGCTTATCATATACACGCAAAACTGCTTATCATATACACGCCAAAAACTGCTTATCATATACATGCCAAAAACTGCTTATCATATACATGCCAAAAACTGCCTATCATATACATGCCAAAAACTGCTTATCATATACACGCCAAAAACTGCTTATCATATACACGCCAAAAACTGCTTATCATATACACGCCAAAACTGCTTATCATATACATGCCAAAAACTGCTTATCATATACACGACAAAAACTGCTTATCATATACATGCCAAAACCTGCTTATCATATACATGCCAAAAACTGCTTATCATATACATGCCAAAAACTGCTTATCATATACATGCCAAAAACTGCTTATCATATACATGCCAAAAACTGCTTATCATATACATGCCAAAACCTGCTTATCATATACATGCCAAAAACTGCTTATCATATACATGCCAAAACCTGCTTATCATATACATGCCAAAAACTGCTTATCATATACACGCCAAAAACTGCTTATCATATACATGCCAAAAACTGCTTATCATATACATGCCAAAAACTGCTTATCATATACATGCCAAAAACTGCTTATCATATACATGCCAAAAACTGCTTATCATATACACGCAAAAACTGCTTATCATATACACGCAAAAACTGCTTATCATATACATGCCAAAAACTGCTTATCATATACATGCCAAAAACTGCTTATCATATACACGCAAAACCTGCTTATCATATACATGCCAAAAACTGCTTATCATATACATGCCAAAAACTGCTTATCATATACATGCCAAAAACTGCTTATCATATACATGCCAAAAACTGCTTATCATATACACGCCAAAGACTGCTTATCATATACACGCCAAAAACTGCTTATCATATACATGCCAAAAACTGCTTATCATATACACGCCAAAAACTGCTTATCATATACACGCCAAAAACTGCTTATCATATACACGCCAAAACCTGCTTATCATATACATGCCAAAAACTGCTTATCATATACACGCCAAAAACTGCTTATCATATACACGCCAAAAACTGCTTATCATATACACGCCAAAAACTGCTTATCATATACACGCCAAAAACTACTTATCATATACACGCAAAAACCTGCTTATCATATACACGCCAAAAACTGCTTATCATATACATGCCAAAAACTGCTATCATATACACGCCAAAAACGTCTCAGGTTACGACTGTAACCATAGTTCCCTGAGAAAGGGAACGAGACGATGCGTCAACGACGCTTTGGGAACGCTCCCAGCGTGAATGCGTCTGAAGCATCTATGTCAACTAGTCCAATGGAAGGAATGAATGTCACGGGCGGGTGACGTCATGACCAGGAAGTGATAAAAGAGCATCCGGTGCAAACCGGCATTAGCTTCAAAAATTGCCGAAGCAAGCCGATCACAGGGATGCAGGAAGTATGGCAGGGTGACGCATCGTCTCGTTCCCTTTCTCAGGGAACTATGGTTACAGTCGTAACCTGAGACGTTCCCTTTCGAGGGAACTCGCGATGCGTCAACGACGCTTTGGGAACGAGAATACCCAAAACGCCAGACTTTCAAATGCCTGAGTGTCAGCCTGTTGTCACACTGCACCAAGCACCTGGGATCCTGGGGCAGCATCCAGGTCCAAGCTGTAAAACCTCATGAATGTGAGCGGTGAGGACCAGCCCGCCGCATCACAAACGTCTTGGAGAGAACTCCAGATAATACGCTTAGAAGCCATACTCCTAGTGGAATGAGCCCTGACCACCAAATGGTTGGCCAGAAGACTCACAAGCAAGAAGAATAGTCTCGACTATCTATATGCTCAATAGGTTGGATTTTCTCGACAGAGAAGTCCGATGAACATAAGTGTCCAGTGCTCGCACTGGCACAAGAGGTTCAGCTTTTCCTGGTCCGAAAAATGGGGGAGGACAGAAACCTGCAGCACAATAGGCCTCGGAATAATGGTAGGCACCTTTGGAACATATCCATGTTTCGGGTAAGATTGCCTTGGCCATCCCGGTGCACTCAAGGCAGGTGGGGACCGAAAGGGCCTGAAGGTCTGACTCTTATAGGGACGAAATAGCTAGCAGAAAATAGTCTTAAAAGAAAGGAACTTCTCTGAGACCAAATCTAAGGGCTCGAAGGGAGCCCCAGATAGGCCTTCTAGAACTATTGCAAGGTCCCAAGCCAGCACCTTAGTGCAAGTTGCATGCCTCAGCCTCAAAGTGCCACGAAGGAAACGAGTGATCAGGGGGTCTCGACCCAAAAATGTACTACCCACCAGGGCGTGGAAAGCCGCAATGGCCGCCACACATATTATACCATAAGCGTGGAAGGACATAGACCTGATACAAAGCGTTCTTGCAGAAACTCGAATACTGTGTTTACTGAACAGTTAACCGGATCCCACTGACGCTGGTAACACCAAGAAGTGAAAAACTCTCGAAATAGTGAATATAGTTTCCTCGTAGCGGGAGCTCTGGAGCTTAGAATGGTCTAAACAACCTCGGTTGAGAGACCACTCTCTATGAGTTGGGCCCCCTCAGAGGCCAAACCCACAGTTCCCAAATCCCCTGCCGGGGGTGCAATATTGCATCCCCTGCCTGAGACAGAAGGTCTCTCCTGATCGGGACGTCCAAGGGAGGTCCGTCGAGGAGAAAAATTAGGTCCGCAAACCAAATTCAGCTCGGCCAGGGTGGTGCTACTAAATAGGCTTATTCCATCCTGGCGGATTCACTCCAGAACTCCTGGGAGCAGAGCAACGGAGGGAAATGCGTACAGACGTAGCCTCGGCCACGTCTGCACCATAGCATCCAGCCCCGAGGGGACTGGTTGAGTGAGGGATAACCAGAGTGGACAGTGCGTCGTATGCTGAGACGAGAACAAATCCACTTCTGCCTGGCCGTAAAACTCCCATATTTGCTCCACCGCCTCGGGGTGGAGTCCCCTGGCCTCAGCCCCTGCCTCGACAGGGTGTCTGCTCCAATATTCTGGCCCCCCCCCGGAATATACACTGCCCTCAGACAGCGTAATTTCTTGAGGGACCAAAATAAGAGGCCACCAACGTGTTGTCTGTGGGTCAAGAACCAGAGTTTCCTCCATATAACCAAGGCGCGGGGATACTGCCGCGTGATCTTGATCGTAAGGAGTGGGTTTCCCCTCAGGGAGAACCCTCTGGTCCTGAGCCACCTCTGTAAAGGTCTCACGTACAGCAGGTCAAAGGGTATCACATTGGACGCTGCTGCCCTGAGGCCTAACAGTCACTGTTCCAGAACAACACATGATGGCCCCTCAGGTCTGGGAGGAGATGTCTCAACGCATTGAAGACGACCATCATCTCTAGGCAATTCATGTGCCAAGAGAGATTATGACTCCTCCACAAGCCCTGAGCTGAGCGGCCTTCCAATACCGCTCCCCAGCCGGTGAGGGAAGCATCTGTCGAGATCACAACTCGATGGCAAAGAGCTCCCAACACCGGACCCTGGGTTAAGAACCAGTGTTTCCTCCATATAACCAAGGTGCGGAGACACCGCCGCGTGATCTTGATCATACGAAGTGGGTTTCCCCTCGGGGAGAACCCTCTGGTCCTGAGCCACCACTGTAAAGGTCTCATGTACAGCAGGCCAAAAGTTATCCCGTTGGACGCTGCTGTCACAAGACCCAACAGTCTCTCTAACTGTTTTACAGTGCGTGACTGGCCTAGCCTCAGCTCTTTTGTGGCTGTTAGGATAGCAGCTACACGAACGGACGACAGAGTGGCCCGCATCGTCACTGAATCCCATACCACACCAAGGAAAGTGGTTCTCTGTACTGGAGAAAGCACACTCTTCTTGGCATTGAGCCTCAACCCCAACATCTGCATAGGAGCGAGAACGACACCTCGGTGCCGAACCGCTAACTGTTCTGATTCCGCTAGAATCAGCCAGTCATCTATGCAATTCAGAATGCATATGCACTGCAGCCTGGCGGGGCCAGAGCTGCGTCTACACGCTTCGTGAATGTGCGGGGTGATAGAGCTAGACCGAAAGGAAGTGCCTGATACTGGTGTTCTTTGCCCCAAAGAAAACCTCAGGAACCTCCTGTGCTGAGGGAGGATGGAGATATGGAAGTATGCGTCTTTTAGATCTATCGTGACAAACCAGTCCTCGGATCTGATTTGAGTCACGATCTGCTTGAGTGTCAGCATTTTGGACTTGAGTTCCAGCACCAAACACTCCAACAGACGAAGATCTAGTATGTGACGCAGCTCTCCATCCTTTTTTGGAACAATGAGATAACGACTGTAAAGACCCGACGCAATGTCGGGTGAGTACACCTGCTCTATAGCTTTCTTTGCTAACAGGGCCTTTACCTCTTGCTCCATTACCAGAGCCTGCTCGGAATGCACTAACGTGAGCAACACCCCGTTGTAGCCTGGAGGACGAGAACCAAATCTGCCTCTTACTACTAACTGCAGGACCCATAGAGATATATTTGGCAGTAGCTTCCGCGCTGCCAGAAAATCTACCAAGGGAACCAGCCCCTCGAGGCTGGCCTCTGGTGTAATAAAGGCAGCCAGTTCGGGGACCTGAAGCATACTGGCAGGAACCACCCGAACTGACTGTTTTCGAACCCCCCTCAGAGGGCGCATTCCGACGCAATGTCGAGTTGACGCTGCGCCAGAAGCTCGCTGGAGACCGCTGCGCCCCGAAGCACCAAGGGTGGCGGGGTTGGCAGAACGGTCCCCTGAGGGCACCGAGATGGAAAGGGCACCGTATAATGAGGTGTACACCATTCCACCCCGGTTGGGGCTGCCCTCACCGGTCTGACGCCGGTGGCGCCAGACCTTTTCTTTTGAGCCGCAGCCTTCTCAGCGTGAAGAACGGTCCTCGGATCCGGCTTCTGCTTTGAAGGCTTTGGCTGCTGTGTTGTGTATGAGAAACTAGACGGCTGGAGCTGCTCACGCCCAGCAGCCCCAGGGGGTTGGACATAGCGAGGGAGAGATTATCTTGTATCTTTCTCTATGATTCCCATCAAATTGAGCCAGAGGTGTCTCTCAGTGACCACAAGGGCTGCCATCCCTGAGAGATAAATCTGTGGCCCGACGGAGTTCTCAAACCCCATCGGGCCAAACTCCCTCACTTCTGTCCAAATACCGCTGCAGGTCAGCCTGATATGCTTGTAGCACTGCTATGGTGTGCAAGCAGGCCCATGCTAGACCCACTGCCATATATGCTTTTCCCACTAGATTAAAAAATAGTTTTCTTTAATGGTTTAGTGAGAGAAGCCGACGCCTTCAGGTACGATACTGAACCGGGAGACAGATAGCTCGCAAGCGTCTGTTCTACCCGGGGTATTGCCCCATAGCCATACCCTCTTAACCCCCAAATATCTGAATATACATGAATGTGGGGGCTAAAAGACAAGAGGAGTAAGGCTTTTTCCATGATCTAGACAGCTCGCTGTGCAGATCGGGAAAAATGGAAGGCCCCGTGATGGAGGTGGAAAAATAGAGGGAAGGAAACTCGTTTAATTTATTTTATTTTTAGGACGAGTGCCCCCTTATTTCTGCTGGTCATAAATATTTAATTTATCTACAGCCTTAGTAAACACTTCCACCAGCTTATTATTTTTTATATATATTTTTTATATATATTCGCTTTATTTTATATATAATATATAAACTATCATATATATATATATATAGGCTATATATATTTCTCATACGCTGGGGAAAGAGATGGCAAATTCACTTCCCCCATGATTGTGTCACTTTCAATGCCCAGCACATCTACCTCCTCGGAGGTAGAGCACTGAAGCATTGATTTCTCTCTCTCCCCGGGCGGAAGAGACCGCAGCGCGGGCTTCCGAGACCGGCGAGAGAGCACTGGATCCCTCGTGGAAAGGGAGGAGATAAGATCCGCGGACCCGTCTCCAACCCCGTAAAGAGATCCTATTCGCGATCCACAGGAATGCATTCTCCGCGCTGCCTCGGCAGACGCGGGACCTGTCACCCTGAGAATTGCGAGCCCGGCCACTTTCCTCGAAAAGTGACAGGCGGGAGCGGAGCATGCGAAGCGAAAGCTTCTCACAATGTTGGCAATCAGCCCCCTCGGAGGCTGATACCGCATGCTCTACTCCCAAACACATCACACAAAGCTCGTGTGTGTCCCTACTCGTTAAATAGCGCGAGCAGGGAGAACACAGAGTTTGTGCAATTGTTTAGTTTCCATAAATATATATATCAGACAGACAACAGTAAATATAACAGACAGTTTGACACAGATCGCTTGCTGAGGCAACAGAAGCTAATGCCGGTTTGCACCGGATGCTCTTTTATCACTTCCTGGTCATGACGTCACCCGCCCGTGACATTCATTCCTTCCATTGGACTAGTTGACATAGATGCTTCAGACGCATTCACGCTGGGAGCGTTCCCAAAGCGTCGTTGACGCATCGCGAGTTCCCTCGAAAGGGAACTGCTTATCATATACACGCCAAAACTGCTTATCATATACACGCCAAAAACTGCTTATCATATACATGCCAAAAACTGCTTATCATATACACGCCAAAAACTGCTTATCATATACACGCCAAAAACTGCTTATCATATACACGCCAAAAACTACTTATCATATACACGCAAAAACCTGCTTATCATATACACGCCAAAAACTGCTTATCATATACATGCCAAAAACTGCTTATCATATACACGCCAAAAACTGCTTATCATATACACGCCAAAAACTACTTATCATATACACGCAAAAACCTGCTTATCATATACACGCCAAAAACTACTTATCATATACACGCCAAAACTGCTTATCATATACACGCCAAAAACTGCTTATCATATACACGCCAAAAACTGCTTATCATATACACGCCAAAACTGCTTATCATATACACGCCAAAAACTGCTTATCATATACACGCCAAAAACTGCTTATCATATACACGCCAAAAACTGCTTATCATATACACGCCAAAAACTGCTTATCATATACACGCCAAAACTGCTTATCATATACACGCCAAAAACTGCTTATCATATACACGCCAAAAACTGCTTATCATATACACGCCAAAACTGCTTATCATATACACGCCAAAAACTGCTTATCATATACACGCCAAAAACTGCTTATCATATACATGCCAAAACTGCTTATCATATACACGCCAAAACTGCTTATCATATACATGCCAAAAACTGCTTATCATATACATGCCAAAAACTGCTTATCATATACATGCCAAAACTGCTTATCATATACACGCAAAAACTGCTTATCATATACATGCCAAAAACTGCTTATCATATACATGCCAAAACTGCTTATCATATACACGCAAAAACTGCTTATCATATACATGCCAAAAACTGCTTATCATATACACGCCAAAACTGCTTATCATATACATGCCAAAAACTGCTTATCATATACATGCCAAAAACTGCTTATCATATACATGCCAAAAACTGCTTATCATATACATGCCAAAAACTGCTTATCATATACACGCAAAAACTGCTTATCATATACACGCCAAAAACTGCTTATCATATACACGCAAAAACTGCTTATCATATACACGCCAAAAACTGCTTATCATATACATGCCAAAACTGCTTATCATATACACGCCAAAACTGCTTATCATATACATGCCAAAAACTGCTTATCATATACACGCAAAAACTGCTTATCATATACACGCCAAAAACTGCTTATCATATACACGCAAAAACTGCTTATCATATACACGCCAAAAACTGCTTATCATATACATGCCAAAACTGCTTATCATATACACGCCAAAACTGCTTATCATATACATGCCAAAAACTGCTTATCATATACATGCCAAAACTGCTTATCATATACATGCCAAAAACTGCTTATCATATACACGCCAAAAACTGCTTATCATATACATGCCAAAACTGCTTATCATATACACGCCAAAACTGCTTATCATATACATGCCAAAACTGCTTATCATATACACGCCAAAACTGCTTATCATATACATGCCAAAAACTGCTTATCATATACATGCCAAAAACTGCTTATCATATACACGCCAAAACTGCTTATTATATACATGCCAAAACTGCTTATCATATACACGCCAAAACTGCTTATCATATACATGCCAAAAACTGCTTATCATATACATGCCAAAAACTGCTTATCATATACATGCCAAAAACTGCTTATCATATACATGCCAAAACTGCTTATCATATACACGCCAAAAACTGCTTATCATATACATGCCAAAACTGCTTATCATATACATGCCAAAACTGCTTATCATATACACGCCAAAACTGCTTATCATATACACGCCAAAAACTGCTTATCATATACATGCCAAAACTGCTTATCATATACATGCCAAAACTGCTTATCATATACATGCCAAAAACTGCTTATCATATACATGCCAAAACTGCTTATCATATACCTGCCAAAACTGCTTATCATATACATGCCAAAAACTGCTTATCATATACATGCCAAAACGTCTCAGGTTACGACTGTAACCTATGGTCCCTGAGAACAGGGAACGAGACAATACGTCAACGACGCTATGGGGAACGCCTCAGGCGTGACAGGTGTCTGAAATCACTATCAAATCACGTCAATCATATTGACCGGCGACAGCCCGTGAATCATTAGCGTGAATGATTAACGTGCGACCTGGAAGTATAAAGGGGCGCCTTGCAAACATGACAAATCACCTTATCGTCTGAAGGGACTGTACGGTAGGCAAGCCCCGCGGCATGGCAGGGAGACGTATTGTCTCGTTCCCTGTTCTCAGGGAACATAGGTTACAGTCGTAACCTGAGACGTTCCCTTTCGAAGGGAACTCAACAATACGTCAACGACGCTATGGGGAACGATATACCAACGCCGCCATGCTAAGGGGAGTGCATGCCAAGTGGCAGTGACAACTGTCAGAACCAGCAACTTCAAATGAAACGCTAGAACCACTCACCCTCAGGTCACACTGGGCTGTCAGTGACAGCATTCCCTACGGTCATAGCCCAAGCTACAGCCTCACAGAAAAACCTTCATAAACATGGTTAAATGAAAGGTCTACCTGGGCTGGCTCCGGGCCTGGAACCTCAGCTTCCAATTAGAAGGGGTCCCTTCTAGGGAATGTGGCCAGGGAACCCAAGGGAACCCCAGCCAGTCACTATTCAGGGGAACGTACTCTGCCCCGAAATGCCACCAGGACGGCCTGACCTGGCGCCAGTACATAGACACTTAGTCTGGCCAAATCCTGTCTGTCTGAAGACAGAGCCTCTGGACAAATGCCTTAAGTAAGGCATCCAACCCGAGGGACTGCGAAGCTGGCAGTGAACCACTCGGCCCGGATCTCAGAGACGGGATATCCCGGAGAGTATGACTCAGCATAGTGCTTTCCGACCCTTGCCAGCGAGGGGAGTTTCTCTACTCGATCCACGGATCAACCCAGTGTCTGTGTTTCAAAACACTGAGGAGGCCTGTGAAGGCCTAAGGGCTGATCTAACTGGGAGGCCTCACGAGAGGCCTACGACCGTCTGACCAGACTCAGGCAGCCGCATGCTCAAAGAGACCCTCATGAGGGGAGCACAAGGTCTGCCTGATAGGCAAACCAGGCTGTAGGCAGAAAAGGTTCCGGGAGGGCACCTTTAGCAGAGAATGAACACTTTAGCGAGCCAGGGCGCAAGCTCGCCTTCAGCAGCTGCCTATTAAGGCTAGCTGAAACTGATAGCAAGAGACCACTAGCTTCATAAACCCAGCACCACTAGGGAGCGTTACAGGGAGGCCCGGAGAGGCCTACTACCTGATCCTTTAGGGAGGCCAAGAGAGGCCTGCTACCTTACAACCACAGTATGTGGGGAGCTCACCTTCAGTGAGGCCTAGTGAGGCCTACCACCTGGTCACCACTATCTGTGGGAACTCACTGGTAGCTTTGAGCCCTGAGTCCGGGTGAAAGTATAAGGTGGCCTGCTAAGGCCAGCCAGCTGGGGACTCGCCTATCAGGGAGGCCTGGTCGGGCCTACTAGCTAATAGCAAGTCATATTCTGCCATAAAGTACACTGTTGGAAACCATACTACACAGCATAATTCACTAATGGGCTTCCAGTAGCGCTATAAGGTATGTCCCACAATGTAGGGACTCACCTCCGAGGAGGCCTGTTTAAGGCCTACTACCCATCAGTGAGTCAACTGCCCGAACCACCAAGGCCAGCCACGTAAAGTGCGCTGGCCTACAGTGCCCTCTGGGGGGCTGTCCAATCAAGGAGGCCTGCTGAGGCCTACTACCTAATGGCCGCCTACAGCATCCTGGTGCCTAATCACATTGCCCATGGCAGTGTACTCCGCAAGAAAGCTAGCACCCTTAAAACAAGGGGAGTACAACATACGCCACTCTGCCTCAATGGAGGCCCCAGGGGCCTACCATCTATGCATGGGCGTCAGCTCAGGGCAATGCTCTGGCTTCAGGGGAGCGTACTTCGACCAAAGAAGAAGTGAAGCTTACTTCATACTCGACCCGAGCCATAGTGGTGCGAGGTGGGATAAAACAGAACTGGGAGTGAAGTGCTCAGACCTACCCTGTATCACAGGGGAATACTCACACCTCACCCTGAGGTTATCAGGGTGCGGGCCTGCCAGCGGCTCTAGGGGTGACAGAAATGTATCTGTGCCCAACCTAGGGGAGTGGGGCTTGAATGAAAGCCAACCACCTACAACCTAGCGCTCGAGCAGTAGCTCAGCGAGGTGAGTGAAGCCTAAACTGGCGGCCTAAATCCATAGGCCAGTTCTGCATGGCAGGGTCGGGCAGGAAACCCAGTCTTCTTCGTGAAGCGAAAGACGGCCTAACCCTGCTCAATAAAGACATATATACCACGGAGGCCTGTTTGAGGCCTACCATGTCCTTACAAACCATCCTCAGCACCACGCTGCATTACTCTAGTCACCCCAGAATGCAGAGAAGGGGGCGGGCCTTGGCCTAACGACTCCCACGGGAGGAGGCTGTTTATACAGGGATGCTAGAAACCAACATTCACACAGTGAAGGGTCAGAGGAAGAAATGCTAAAACTTTTAGCAGAGCGCCTCTAATATCCCTGGCACAGCCTAGGCCAGCTACAGAGGCGGCCCTGGTGAGGGCCAGCCTGCAAGCATAGATCAATCTGAGGGCTCGGAGGAGCCACAGCCTTACTAAAGAATATAGTCTGTATTATTCCATACAAAGGGCTGCAGAATCGCTCAGCCTAATGAAACCCAAACAGAGCTCAAGGGCGAAATACTCAGGAAGAAGTCAACGGACCCGTGGGCCGGACATAAGATCTATCTGAAGCTCTAGCGTCAGTCAAAACTCTAAGTAAAAAATTCTAAGAGAGAGACCAGCTACTCTACCCTGAGGTGGCTAACAGCCCGAAGGCTAACATAGTTATCGTTCTGGCCACCTAACGGGGAACTTCAGGGCCCTAATGATCCAGGAAACTTCTCTTACCTTATTACCTTGACATAACCCCATAGCTCTATACAGGGAACGAGGTCTGTAGAGAGATACATCTCGGAATTTTAATTCACAAAAAATTACTCTTAAAAGACCAGTCAGCTCACCTGCGGCGTGCAGAGTGAAGACTCGCCAGATAGTTCTTTATGACCCTTGGGTCCACCACTTTACATGCCTGAAAGAGGCGTTTCTACTAGCCAAGCCTAGGCGGGCCATTGGAACATCGTTCTTATCATAGGCCCAGCCCAAGGCCTGATGTAATGAACGTCTGGGGAGTCAGAAGAGAGGAGAGGGCTGGATTTCTTTTTAATGAAGCCCTCCGGGGAGATTATCCATCAGCGACACTGTGTGCGCTTGTGCTGGATAACCTCCCTCAGATCCCTCTTCTTGCGGGAGTCACGCCTCTTCTGCGCCCTGTTCCTCCACGGAGGGGGCGCACGAGAGGCGACACTGGCTCTCTGGCCCTGTCTACGGTCCTCGGACCGTGAAGGGCCAGGCCCTCCCGCCTGCCTGGGTGTGGAACCGGATCTCAGCGGTATGCGGGATCCTCAGCAGGTCGGCCTGATTTGCCTGCAGCACCGCCATAGTGTGCAGGGAAGCACCAGCCTGAACCGCTGTCGTGTATGCTCTGCCATTCAAACGTGCTGTTGACTTTAGCGGTTTGGATGGCAGGGTTGGAGCTCTCAGTGTCGACGCCTGCCCAGACACGAGATAGTTCGCAAACGACTCGTCAAATGGGCGGCATCGACACATACCCATGCTCTGCGACCCCCTCAACATCAGCGAAATTAACCCGCTGATGTCGGTGAATACTGGCAGAGTATGGGCTCTTCCATGCCCTCTCGATCTCCGTGTGAAGATCAGGAAGGAATGGAAGGCTCACCTGAGCTGGTGTGTATGGCAGGGGAGAAACCGATCGCCAAGCCCACCGCGAGCGGTCTCTCCTCTAGCGCGACGCCATGGCAGCTACAGCCTGTTGGCGGCGCGCTCTACAACATCCACCAGGTCTGCATACACGGGGCAGGGTGGCTGAGAGGGTTCAGGATCTACCTGATTATAAACCTCCTCAGCCATCTCCTGCTCGTCCTGAAGAGCAGCAACTGCAGGAAACCATTGGTGCCTGCAGTTCGCCCTCGTCAGCCGTCGAATCATTTGAGAGGTTTACAGGACTCTCAAGATGATCGATGAGCTCTATCTGGAAGCCCATGATGCAAGTCGCCGCTCTGCCTCGGCACGAGCGGGACCACGCGGACCAGACGTTGAACCCCCTTCACTCGAGAAGAGGGCCAGACGAGAGCGGAGCGTTTTAAGAGAAAAACGCTCACAGTTCACACAGAGGATTCCCTCGAGAACCCCTCGTGCGCGCTCTTCTCCCAGGCAGGAAAAAACACACTCGTGTGCTGTACATTTCATTTTCTTACCGTTTCATTGAGTAGCGTTTTCAAACAGACAGTCCCTGAAGACGATGAGATGATTTGTCATGTTTGCAAGGCGCCCCTTTATACTTCCAGGTCGCACGTTAATCATTCACGCTAATGATTCACGGGCTGTCGCCGGTCAATATGATTGACGTGATTTGATAGTGATTTCAGACACCTGTCACGCCTGAGGCGTTCCCCATAGCGTCGTTGACGTATTGTTGAGTTCCCTTCGAAAGGGAACTGCTTATCATATACACGCCAAAAACTGCTTATCATATACATGCCAAAACTGCTTATCATATACATGCCAAAACTGCTTATCATATACATGCCAAAACTGCTTATCATATACACGCCAAAACTGCTTATCATATACACGCCAAAAACTGCTTATCATATACACGCCAAAACTGCTTATCATATACACGCCAAAACTGCTTATCATATACATGCCAAAAACTGCTTATCATATACACGCCAAAACTGCTTATCATATACACGCAAAAACTGCTTATCATATACACGCCAAAAACTGCTTATCATATACACGCCAAAAACTGCTTATCATATACACGCCAAAAACTGCTTATCATATACACGCAAAAACTGCTTATCATATACATGCCAAAAACTGCTTATCATATACACGCCAAAACTGCTTATCATATACACGCCAAAAACTGCTTATCATATACACGCCAAAAACTGCTTATCATATACATGCCAAAAACTGCTTATCATATACACGCAAAAACTATTTTTGGGGTTTGCTAAATGGCACGAGAAACAAAATTCGTGCTATAGATACGCACTTTCATGAGATCGTGGCGGGCTGTAACGAGGAGTCCTTCAGTTTCGGGTTTCGATCTGATCAAGTGTTCACATGTTCTCTGGATCGGATTAGAAAAGGAATAAACAGCCTTTCAATCCGATTGATTCCACTGGGATCGAGCTCAATCCCATCGATTACTGTGTTTTTACATGAAGATTGAGCAGTCAATCACATTACTAGCGGATTATTTAGTTGCATGTAAACTGAGCCACTCTCAAATCAAGAGCCAATTTGGTGCGTTATTTTTTATATTTACTCACTTTGCTGGAGAAGTTCGTGTGAGTCAAATCTGCACAGGTTTGGCACAAATATATATATATATATATATATATATATATATATATATATATATATAAACTGTGAGTAAATCTGGTTAATTTCTTATTTTTTTTGGCTAGCAGAAGTTCTGAATGGCCGGTAACTTAACCCTTAAAAGGGCAAGACCATAAAGAGAAATCAGAAAATTAATTTGACTATTTTACATTATTAGGAAAATAATTATCTCTTATTAGGACACAAATGAATACAATTTCGTCATTTTTTAAAAAAAACATGACTTTTATTTTTTATTTTAATGTTTGAATGTCCCAAGATACGTCGTAATTAATAATATAAATTAATTGAAAAAATAATGTTTTGCAATGCGTATTACAACTTTTTAGACACATTTTAGAACATTTATTCTCACTTAAACTAAGCATTTTTTGTAAAATTATGTTTAACGATATGTATAACACATATATATGAATATATTAGCCTAATGTATCATATTAAATAGGCAAATTTCTAGGGCCTATAAATTATCAATATGACCAAAACTTTTCTTTCACGTAAAGTCTTCTTTTCTCAAAATTAAGATAAACATTTACTGGAATGAAGCAACTTGGGTTTACTTGAATGTCCATACACTAATTTTTAATGTTTTAATGTTTTTAATTGTAACACTCATTCATTATTTTTTACCCCCATAGGGGCGACGTATCCTGGGGGATACAAACATTTACAGACAGGTTATGAAAAACGTTAAAATTTAATTAATACAATTTCAATGTAATAAGCTAATGTTTTACAACAACTTTTTAAACATACAAGTCCCCTCCAAATATTTGAAATATATCAACTTTTATCTGAAGGTGAGTAGATTTTCTACAACAGGTGGTCATGTTGTGTTTAAATACTACCCGTGAGGCAAACAAATATTGTATGAACAAAGTCACCAGATCTTAATATTCACAACAAACTCCCTTTCAACATGAAACCAAGAAATGAGACTTACTCTTTCCCTGCTTCTCCCTACAGCCTTTCAAATGTTTGTATCCCCCAGGATACGTTGCCCCTTTTAGGGTTAAAAATATAATAGCCAAATTGACGGGTGTGTGAAAGTTCAAACCCTGATCATCATCATCATCATCATCATCATCATCATCACCTGACCTTTAATTAGCACTGGAGTCACTGAACGAGGCTGTTAATTATTGATGGAAACTCCGGATTCACAGCAAGACTCGAACCCGTCGAGATAATGAACGAGGAAAAATGTTTTGCTTCAAGAAAATCCTGTTTTTAGGATCATTCATAGTTGTTTTAACTCGTTATTAGCCACAAACTCTCATTACTGTAATTTGAAAGAAAAACTAGACTGAGAACTGTAATGATTTTGTTTACAATAATATTTTATATTATGGTAACATAACTTTATGACAGTCACCTTTGAAAATAATGTGAATTATGAAAAACTCAGACTAAAATGTGCTCAATTATAATATCATGAAATGAACAATTATATTAATTAATTAATAACATTAATAATTAATAAAAATGTTTAGTTAATAACATTTCTTCTCAAATTGTGTTCTTAAATTATTTGATTTATTATTTATTTAAATTAATATTTTTTAGATTTTGTATACTACATTTGGTTTAATCTGACAATATTAAAAACTAAAATTATACATTGAATAAATAAATGTTGAAATCACCTTTGGAAAAAAATGGGCTTAAAAATATTGTCATTCAAAATATTTATTTGCAATATAAAAAAAAAAACTTCAATAATTAAAAATAATTGCACTTTATTATTTTATTTATTTAAATTAATTAAAATTTTCGATATACTACCATTAATCAGATTTTAATTTTAAAAAATCAGTGCTTAAGAATACATTGAAAATATGTATTTGAAATATAATTGAACAGTTTTTCCTCAATAATTCCACATAATTTGCTTTGATGTTTTTTATTTGAGTAATCAATGATAAATGATGTTTTCTGTCTGCAGTGCCAAACCCTCCTCTCAACGTGTCCCTCAAAATCCTCCACCTCAGCGGATCTGACCTGCACGGGGCTGTTCTGAAGGCGTCCCACAATGCATCATTCCTCCGCAGGACACGTGACGTCCCTTCAAACGAAGAACAGGAAGGGGTGGAGCCTGATGACGTGGGCGCCACCCAAACGCCCCTGAACCAGTCGGTAACCGGCGGCGACAGTAGCACAACCGAACCCACACACGACAACAGCACTGAGCCTCTGTGGGCGGAGCCTATGGGAAGCCCCACCCCCACTGAGGAGGAGGAGGAGTTTGTCAACGCAGTGCTTCCAGAATACGAGGACTCTAACGAGCCGGGTTCAGCCATGGATGTGAACTTCGACCCCAGAGTGAGGCTGGATGTGACCTTTGACCCCAGAGCGACGCCCAATCCGCTGTCGGTCCTGCTGGAGCTGCGCTGGTCTCCGCCGGCAACACACACCTCGTTCGACGGGTTTAACGTCTACATCTACCGCGACGGTGAGAATAATCTTTCGTGAATTAACAATTAAACAGCTTCACTTTTACACTGTTAATATATATATACACTCACCTAAAGGATTATTAGGAACACCTGTTCAATTTCTCATTAATGCAATTATCTAATCAACTAATCACATGGCAGTTGCTTCAATGCATTTAGGGGTGTGGTCCTGGTCAAGACAATCTCCTGAACTCCAAACTGAATGTCAGAATGGGAATAAAGGAGATTAAGCAATTTTGAGCGTGGCATGGTTGTTGGTGCCAGACGGGCCGGTCTGAGTATTTCACAATCTGCTCAGTTACTGGGATTTTCACACACAACCATTTCTAGGGTTTACAAAGAATGGTGTGAAAAGGGAAAAACATCCAGTATGCGGCAGTCCTGTGGGCGAAAATGCCTTGTTGATGCTAGAGGTCAGAGGAGAATGGGCCGACTGATTCAAGCTGATAGAAGAGCAACTTTGACTGAAATAACCACTCGTTACAACCGAGGTATGCAGCAAAGCATTTGTGAAGCCACAACACGCACAACCTTGAGGCGGATGGGCTACAACAGCAGAAGACCCCACCGGGTACCACTCATCTCCAGTACAAATAGGAAAAAGAGGCTACAATTTGCAAGAGCTCACCAAAATTGGACAGTTGAAGACTGGAAAAATGTTGCCTGGTCTGATGAGTCTCGATTTCTGTTGAGACATTCAGATGGTAGAGTCAGAATTTGGCGTAAACAGAATGAGAACATGGATCCATCATGCCTTGTTACCACTGTGCAGGCTGGTGGTGGTGGTGTAATGGTGTGGGGGATGTTTTCTTGGCACACTTTAGGCCCCTTAGTGCCAATTGGGCATCGTTTAAATGCCACGGCCTTCCTGAGCATTGTTTCTGACCATGTCCATCCCTTTATGGCCACCATGTACCCATCCTCTGATGGCTACTTCCAGCAGGATAATGCACCATGTCACAAAGCTCGAATCATTTCAAATTGGTTTCTTGAACATGACAATGAGTTCACTGTACTAAAATGACCCCCACAGTCACCAGATCTCAACCCAATAGAGCATCTTTGCGATGTGTCGGAACGGGAGCTTCGTGCCCTGGATGTGCATCCCACAAATCTCCATCAACTGCAAGATGCTATCCAATCAATATGGGCCGACATTTCTAAAGAATACTTTCAGCACATTGTTGAATCAATGCCACGTAGAATTAAGGCAGTTCTGAAGGCGAAAGGGGGTCAAACACAGTATTAGTATGGTGTTCCTAAGAATCCTTTACGTGAGTGTATATAGACTGTTAATATGGATGGATGGATTGTGGAAGTATTTTACGCAGCATATATCCTTAATCATTAATAGAAACGCATGTTTGTTTGTAATGCCTTGATCAGGAAACTCCACTGAAACGGCCACGGTTGATGAAAACACACACGAGTTCTTCAGCGAACTGTCGGAACCAGGAACATATCGGGTTCTGGTCACAACACTCAGCTCGAGCGGAGACTGTGCGGCCCGAGAGAGTTCTGCCGACACCGGGGTCACCTTCTACCTCAGTATGACACACACACACACACACACATGCCATACAGCCTACAGAGGGTGCAGAGGTGACGAGTGTGTGTGTGTTTTCGTGTGCGTGTGTGTGTGCGTGCGTTTGTGTGTGTGCAGGTCCGCGGGGCGAGTGGATGGAGCAGCCTCAGGAGTGTCCTCAGGCGGTCAGTGTGAAGATGTTGGACTCGAGCACGGCTAGCGTCTCCTGGGCTCCGGCGACTCACAGGTACAACGGGAGCCTGATCTCAGTGCTGTCGCTCACCTGTCTGAGGCCCAGCGTCAGCCAGCGCATGGAGAACACCTACTGCTCACAGGTGACGCCCGCAGTACATACTCAAGTATATAGTGTGCATGCTGTACATAGTGTGCTCATTTAAGTATATAGTGTGCATGCTGTACATAGTGTGCTCATTTAAGTATATAGTGTGCATGCTGTACATAGTTTGCTAATTTAAGTATATAGTGTGCATGCTGTACATAGTGTGCTCATTTAAGTATATAGTGTGCATGCTGTACATAGTGTGCTCATTTATTTAAGTATATACAAAGTGTGTTGATTTGTTGCAGTATAAAGTGTACATGCTGTAAAAAGTGTGCACATTTTTTGCAGTATAGTATACATGCAGTATATAGTGTGCATGTTGTACATATTGTGTTAATTTTTTCATAGTGTTCTCAGTTTTGCAGTGTATATTGTGCATGCTGTACATGCTTGATTTGTAACCAGATACATCAATTAATACAAATGTTATCAACATCAAGCAAAGCTGCATCTGTTTATGTTTATTTATTATTTATTTATATTTACACGACAAATGCATATAGTGAATTAGGACTGCATGATTTGGGGAAAAAATCGAATTGCCAGCGCAAAAGTAAACATGTGACCTGCTCTCCTGTCTCTCATAGGAGAATCTCACCAGTGACATCATCAGCAGCCTGACTCCAGGCGCTCAGTACAGAGTGGTGGTTTACCACACTAACGGGCCGCTCGTTAGTCCCGCCTCTGAACCCGTCATCATTGATATAGGTTAGTAACTGTTCTGCTCGGTTTGTAGAAGCATACTAATGTTTCTACTCTATGTGCTTATTTTTGCAGTATATAGTGTGCTCATTTTTTCATAGTGTGCTCTTTTTTTGCAGTATATAGAGTGCATGTTTTACATAGTGTGCTCATTTTTTGCAGTATATAGTGTCCATGCTTTAGTGGGCTCATATTTTCATAGTGTGCTCATTTTTTGCAGTGTATAGTGTGCATGCTTTACACATTGTGCTCATTTTTTGCAGTATATAGTGTGCATGCTTTACACAGTGTGCTCATTTTTTGCAGTATATAGTGTGCATGCTTTACCCAGTGTGCTCATTTTTTGCAGTATATAGTGTGCATGCTCTACACAGTGTGCTCATTTTTTGCAGTATATAGTGTGCATGCTTTACACATTGTGCTCATTTTTTGCAGTATATAATGTACATGCTTTACACAGTGTGCTCATTTTTTGCAGTATATAGTGTGCATGCTTTACACATTGTGCTCATTTTTTGCAGTATATAGTGTGCATGCTCTACACAGTGTGCTCATTTTTTGCAGTATATAGTGTGCATGCTCTACACAGTGTGCTATTTTTTTTAGTGGCAGAGGTGTAAAGTCCAGGGGTCAGAAAGTAAAATTCCTACCATATGTTTATTCCACCCATTAACTAAGCCAGCTGATATCACTAATTAGTTTCATCACCTGGCTGAAAAACTGTGATAATTAGCAAATCCAGATGATTGAAACAAAATCCTGAGGAGGACTTTTTCTTTCTGAACCTGGACTTTACACTTCTGTTCAGTGTGCTGATTTTTTGTAGTATGTAGTGTCCATGCTTTACAGTGTGTGCTCATATTTTCATAGTTTTGCAGTATATAGTGTGCATGTCTTTCATAGTGTGCTAATTTTTTGCAGTATATAGTGTGGCTCATATTTTCATAATGTGCTAATTTTTTGCAGTACATAGTGTGCATGCTTTACAGTGTACTCGTATTTTCATAGATTTGCAGTATATAGTGTGCATGTTTTTCATAGTGTGCTAATTTTTTGCAGTATATAGTGTGGCTCATATTTTCATAATGCTCATTTTTTGCAGTATATAGTGTCCATGCTTTACCGTGTGCTCATATTTTCATAGTTTGCTAATTTTTTGCAGTATATAGTGTGCACGTTTTTCATAGTGTGTTACTTTTTTGCAGTATTTAGTGTGCATGCTTTTCATAGTGTGCATGTTTTTCATAGTGTGCTAATTTTTTGCAGTATATAGTGTGGCTCATATTTTCATAATGCTCATGTTTTGCAGTATATAGTGTCCATGCTTTACCGTGTGCTCATATTTTCATAGTTTGCTAATTTTTTGCAGTATATAGTGTGCACGTTTTTCATAGTGTGCTACTTTTTTGCAGTATATAGTATGCATGCAGTGCTAATTTTTCAGAAAAACATTGGAATACTAGTTTAACACAGATTGGCCCATCAGGTTGAGTTTCCCTGTCGTGTAAGATCTGGAAGCTCCGCCTCCTGTGACTCATCTGTGCTCTGTGATTGGTTGATCCTCTGTCAGAGCCGACGGGTGTTCGTGATCTGGTGGTTTATCCTCTCAGTCCCAGCGCTGTGATCCTCAGCTGGCAGCGCCCGTATAACGTGGCCTTCCGGAAGTACGTACTTCAGACGTTCTTCTTCAACTCGGCCACGCAAACGTCCCAGTGGACGACTTACTACGAGATCGCCGCCACCGCCTCCGTCATCGCCTCTGTGGTAAACACCGAAACACCACACTTTTGATTCACGTGATTTATTTTGAGATTGTATGAGTTTGCTCTGCATGTATGCTAGGGTTGTCAAAACATCAGAAAAGCTAAATTCAAATTTCTTAAATATTATCAAAATTTGAATTATATTCGAATTCTAAAGGCAAAGCTTAATATTACAGGGAAAAAAAATCTTTATTGTCTAGCGAGCGCAATAAGCAAATATAAACCAAATTAAGCATTGCATCTTTTATTGAAATGACATTCACTTTTTAAAGTGCATTTACATTTGAAACAATTGTTCTTAAATAAAATATAATTTCCTTAATGTGCACGCAAGGAAAATTAGGTTACAATAGTGAAAAGACTGTTTGTGCATCAGTAAGCTTAGAAAACGCACTTCAACACACAGCGTAATGAACTACATGAACACAACATATTACTGTCATTCAGAAACACTCACTTCTACTCTACATCTACATATCGTACATCAAGAACACCAGACGAGTGATCTGAGCGAGTGCTGAGCGCTTTCTGTTGACAGTGTTTCAGCTGACACACACACACACACACACACACACACTCAGCTCTGACCGATGTGCATGTTTGGTCAAGTATGTCATTGCACGATTTTTGCCTCCAACTGACAGGGTTTTCATCGGCAGGAAGAACCTTTTCCCGACATTTTTCAAATTAAAAAACGCAATCCAGCGCTGTATACTGGATAAACTAACGAAACACACCGCATCAGTGACGTCATCATTATGTCTCGCACACATCTTGACACCAAAAATTCGAATGCACTGTTTTTGCATTCGAATGTACTTTTCTTTTTCTTTTCTTTTTTTTGACGAATATTCGAAATTCAAATTTTTATTTGGCAGTCCTAATGTATGCACAGTTTTAGTTTTATATGTGCAGATCTTAAAAACGTCTTTGATTTAATAAAAAAAACCCTGCAGACATGATCGTTCTGCCTTTATTCAGGGTTTTGAGTCAATAATGACAGAAGTCTCGTTCCTGTAATCAGTCGATTAAACAGTAGAGATGGGTAATTATGATGCATACTGAGTCACGGCTGAGATGTGAGAAATTATTATAATCATATTTAATGACGCGCCACAGCGTCTCGCGTTCATAGCGAGACTGAGGATGAAAACACAGTTCTAACGAGGTCAGAGTCTGTAATTAAATCAGCATGAGATCCTGCAAAGGTCAGACGCTGAGATATCAGACAGACTCACAGGAGACTCCCAATTACTCCAGCAACAACACCAGACACGGCCAAATCAATCACAAATCACAGCCAATCAGAAGAGAGTGGGCGGAGTCTCTCTGCAAGCGCACTGCACTCGCAGTCAAACACAAATCACAGCCAATCAGAAGAGAGTGGGCGGAGTCTCTCTGCAAGCGCACTGCACTCGCAGTCAAACACAAATCACAGCCAATCAGAAGAGAGTGGGCGGAGTCTCTCTGCAAGCGCACTGCACTCGCAGTCAAACACAAATCACAGCCAATCAGAAGAGAGTGGGCGGAGTCTCTGCAAGCCCATTGCACTTGCAGTCAAACACAAATCACAGCCAATCAGAAGAGATATATATATATCTCTTCTGATATATATATATCATAGATATATATATATATATATATATATATATATTATATATATATATATATATATATATAATTTTTTTTTTTTTTTTACAGCTAATGTTTATTTTATTTCTATTAATTGCATTTTTTATGGTTTTAGCTTCAGTTTTAGGTACCAATAACAACCCAGGTAATCGAATACACTTATTTCGTTCTTGTTCCCTTTCATTTAATTTCAGGATCTGAGCTAAATTGTCCATTGTCACCAATGGGTGGAGCTTGGAGGTCCAGCTCCTCCTCTCTGGACATAGTGGGTGGAGCTTGAAGGTCCATCCACGCCTCTATGGGAATAGTGGGGGAGCTTGATGTCCAGGTCCAGCCACACCCTAACCTTACTCTATCCCTAAACCTAATTAGGTCAAGCTCCGCTCATTAGGTCCGGAGAGTAGGAGCTGGACGTCATTCGGCTCTGCAGTGAGCACCACTTGCTTTTATCAAGTGTCGTCATCATTTTCTGATTTCATGAATCGATTCTGTCGTGTCCCACAGAGAGTGACGGATCTGCTGCCGGCCTGGTATTACAACTTCCGTGTGACGATGGTGACGTGGGGCGATCCGCCTCTGAGCTGCTGCGACGGCTCCACCGTGAGCTTCGTTACAGGTGCGTCACATCACCTCAGAAGAGTTCTAAAATGTTCTTCACACTAAAAAACATTCTTTAAAATTCTACTCTACTTTTCTCCATCTGTCTGTTGCTTTTTGAGCATAATAAAGCTCCAGTTCTTCGCTATATCAGTGTCAGTGTTTCTGAACTCCTGAAACGCCTCCATTGTATCTTGAGTTTCTTCCGGGAACGAACACGTCACAATATTCCTCATTATAATAATTCATATGCAGAATAAAGGGGCGGGGCCTGGTTGAGTTAGTTAGTAGTGTGTTAAACTGGTGGTTATGGGAAGGGGCGGGACATTTCCCAAACACACTCAAAGTGCTTGAACACACTGATCCAGCCGACCAATCAGAGCACAGTGTGCTTTTCAGAAGGAGGGGCTTCATAGAGACAGGAAGTAAACAGAGCGTTACTGACAGACTGGGAAGAGAGGAGCCGCAACAATGGCGAATATGAGGAAAATAATCAGGAAAACCAGTTCTAGTAGAACAACAACAAAGGCATAATAGGTCCTCTTTAAGAGCTGTTCACCAAGGTTCTTCTGGGAGCACAAATAGTTCTTGTGTGAATGATATGAGTGTCGATAACCTGTTCTGTGTGTCCGCCAGCTCCCGAAGCTCCTCACATCTCCTCGGTGGAATATTCTCACGGGACGCTGTACGTGCGCTGGAACTACGGGGATCTGTTCACCGACCTGTCGCACTCTCGCATGTTACACTGGCAGGTGAAGGCGGAGGGACGCAAGGGCTCGCGGAGACGCTACTCCATCGACGTGAGTCCTCAGAACATTAAACTGGACATATCATGAAAAACAGAACAAAATCCTGTGTTTAAGTGCTATAATCCAATGCTTCTACCGACACAGAATAAAAAGTGAAACCCAGTAACACTGTTCTGGTGAGCCTTTCTCTGGAAATATGTCGAAAAAATAAACCGATTAGATTTCGCTCAACCTCTGACATATGAAGAGGATCTTATTATAATATTACCGGCCCTTAATCTGCCCGTTTATGATATTAACATCCATTAATCTGCACGTTTATAATATTACCGGCCCTTAATCTGCACGTTTATAATATTACCGGCTCTTAATCTGCACGTTTATAATATTACCGGCTCTTAATCTGCACGTTTATAATATTACCGGCTCTTAATCTGCACGTTTATAATATTACCGGCTCTTAATCTGCACGTTTATAATATTACCGGCCCTTAATCTGCACGTTTATAATATTACCGGCTCTTAATCTGCACGTTTATAATATTACCGGCTCTTAATCTGCACGTTTATAATATTACCGGCCCTTAATCTGCACGTTTATAATATTACCGGCCCTTAATCTGCCCGTTCATAATATTACCGGCCCTTAATCTGCACGTTTATAATATTACCGGCTCTTAATCTGCACGTTTATAATATTACCGGCCCTTAATCTGCACGTTTATAATATTACCGGCCCTTAATCTGCACGTTTATAATATTACCGGCCCTTAATCTGCACGTTTATAATATTACCGGCCCTTAATCTGCACGTTTATAATATTACGTCCCTTAATCTGCACGTTTATAATATTACGTCCCTTAATCTGCACGTTTATTATATTACGTCCCTTAATCTGCACGTTTATAATATTACGTCCCTTAATCTGCACGTTTATAATATTACCGGCCCTTAATCTGCACGTTTATAATATTACGTCCCTTAATCTGCACGTTTATAATATTACGTCCCTTAATCTGCACGTTTATAATATTACCGGCTCTTAATCTGCACGTTTATAATATTACCGGCCCTTAATCTGCACGTTTATAATATTACCGGCCCTTAATCTGCCCGTTCATAATATTACCGGCCCTTAATCTGCACGTTTATAATATTACCGGCTCTTAATCTGCACGTTTATAATATTACCGGCCCTTAATCTGCACGTTTATAATATTACCGGCCCTTAATCTGCCCGTTCATAATATTACCGGCCCTTAATCTGCCCGTTCATAATATTACCGGCCCTTAATCTGCCCGTTCATAATATTACCGGCCCTTAATCTGCACGTTTATAATATTACGTCCCTTAATCTGCACGTTTATAATATTACCGGCCCTTAATCTGCACGTTTATAATATTACGTCCCTTAATCTGCACGTTTATAATATTACGTCCCTTAATCTGCACGTTTATAATATTACCGGCTCTTAATCTGCACGTTTATAATATTACCGGCTCTTAATCTGCACGTTTATAATATTACCGGCCCTTAATCTGCACGTTTATAATATTACCGGCCCTTAATCTGCCCATTCATAATATTACCGGCCCTTAATCTGCACGTTTATAATATTACCGGCTCTTAATCTGCACGTTTATAATATTACCGGCTCTTAATCTGCACGTTTATAATATTACCGGCCCTTAATCTGCACGTTTATAATATTACCGGCTCTTAATCTGCACGTTTATAATATTACCGGCTCTTAATCTGCACGTTTATAATATTACCGGCTCTTAATCTGCACGTTTATTATATTACCGGCCCTTAATCTGCACGTTTATAATATTACCGGCTCTTAATCTGCACGTTTATTATATTACCGGCTCTTAATCTGCCCGTTTATAATATTACCGGCCCTTAATCTGCACGTTTATAATATTACCGGCCCTTAATCTGCACATTTACACAAACCAGCCGACATTCGGTTTCTCGAGCGACAACAGTGAGCAGTTCTAACGCAGCGGCAGAAGATCCAGCAAAGCCTGAAACTGTTCTGTCGTTGAGCACAGACGAGCACTGAACACTATTGACCAGAACATGTCACCGCTGTCTTATAAACACCTCAGGAACTGTGGACACTTGTGTAGAAGTTCAACATGATGAGGAGATGATCAATGTAACTCCACAACAACTACATAAATGTCTCCACTAACATTCAGAAACTCTTACTGAGTCTCTCCGTAAGGCTGCACTCGCTAGTGGTTATTCTGGGATTCTGGATGAGTGAGATTGGCCTGTTTTGTTATTGCTGGAGTTCCTGAAGCTCGTGTAAAGACTCCGCCCTCTTCTGAACGGAGGCGGAGCTGCAGCTCATTTGCATTTAAAGAGACACACAGAAACGGTGTGTTTTTGCTCACACCCAAAAAGAGGCAAATTTGACAAACTATAATAAATTATCTGGTATTTTGAGCTGAAATTTCACACACATTCTGGAGACACCATATATTTATTACATCTTGTGAAAAGGGGCATAATATGTTACCTTTAAATATTCATAAAACATAAGCTTCTGGAGGCACACGGGTGTCAATCATCAACAGTAAACACACACACAGTTCGTTCAGGGCTCAATGAGCTGTGTCTTCCAGGAGAAAACTACAAACTGACTACAAAAAGCTGCTAGAAACAGGAAATTAGCTCTACAACAGGTGATGCTATCACATACATGTGTTTTTATTACCTTAAATCATGCCTATATATTTTAATACTTTAGTAATGGGCAGCGATTAATCGCATTCAAAATTAAAGTTTGTGTTTACATAATATATGTGTGTGTACTGTGTATAATTATTTTGTATATATAAATACATACACATGCATGTATAATGTTGAAGATTTTTTATTTATTTACATATAATATAAATATACAGTAGTGAACATTTGAAGTGGATCAAAACCTTTCATCAAAGTTATACATGAATTTTGAACAATACCCGTTCTTGTCTTAGGGCAAACTTTGATAAACTTTTTTGATCCACTTCAAATGTTGACTACTGTATATATATATTATATATATATATATAGTAGCTATCGTTAGTAGCTATTCTATGCTGTTTTCTATGCAGATTTGAGTTTATGACACTGTCTCTGGTCATTAAATGCTCGAGATGATGTACTGTAGTCGTTTACCGCGGTCACATGAGGGTAAAACACTTCTTCTGGGTGTTTTATCAGCTCTGGTTCATGAGATTCACGCTTCAGCGACGTCACTGTGTCGTTAGCCAGTAATGAATCCAATTACCAAACACACATATTTATCTAACGCACAGCCAACATTTAATTAGCGATGTCTAAATGTTTCACACAGACCTTCAGACGCCCACCAGCGACACTCAGAGAGAGAGAAGATTCGTTTGTGTTCATTTTTATTGAATTCTGTTTCATTTAGTGCTGGGCAACGATTAATCGCATCCAAAATAAAAGTTTGTGTTTACATAATATGTTTGTGTGGACTATGTATAATTATTTTGTGTATATATAAATATACATACATGCATGTATTTATTTATAGAAATATTTATAATTAAAATTATGTATTTACTGTATATATATTTATATACATTTTTATATTATGTATAAATATAAATATTTTATATACAAATAACAAGTTTTTCTTAAATATATACATGCATATGTGTGAAATACAAAATAATTATACACAGTACACACAAACATATTATGTAAACACAAACTTTTATTTTGGATGTGATTAATCGTTGCCTATTATATTTTATCTGATAATATGCAGGTAATGTTATGGCAGAGGATCTGATTATTCAATATGCAATTGTAGAGTTTTTTTTTACTGGCATTGTTCATTGTCGCTTCCTCATCTACTTAAAGTTTAAAGAGATTGAACCGGTCAGCTGAGCGTTTCAAACAAACCAATGACTTGAAACATTGAATCGGTTCTTTTGAATCTCACGCTCACTGAGTAACGAACACTTGATTTGGCTGATTGTTTGTGTGTAAAAGTGATTGGTGTGTGTGTGTGTGTTTCAGGTGATTCGCAACATGATGAAGGCGTCTCTGACTCTTCCTCCTGGTGATATCTATAATCTGACGGTCACCGCCTGTACCGAGAGAAGCTGTAACACGTCTGCGCCTCACATCATGAAGCTCGGTACGTGATCCTGAAACCACACCGCAAACAAATGAGCTTCTTCCTCAGGATTTCTGTCATGTTTTCCAGCACAAATAATTATTATGCTATTTTAAAGGTTTCTAATGTTGTTTTAGGAGTCTCCTACAACCGGACAAATGTAAAAAAACACTAATTTTCTCATAATCTCCAGAGCAGCATCAAAACCCTGCCTCTCTCACTGAAGATATTAAGTATTGTTTGCTGAAAAATAAGTTTTTGCTTTAAATAGTTTATTTTTCCGACCCCATTGGAAGATGTTTGTTCTTGTTTTAAGCATAAAATTGCTTAATTTTAGTTTTTCAGTAAACAAGACTTAATATCTAAAGTCATTTTGCTTCTCCAGTAAATGTATCTTGATTTAAAAATGTTTCCAGGGTCAAAAAACACTTTAATTTCCTCTAATATCTATTTCAGCATCAGCTGTTTTCTCTCAGTGTCTGAAACGGTTCGTTGGGAGATTCAGTCTCTCTAAGCTCCGCCTCTCTGAGAACTGCTCTGTTGTGATTGGTCAGAAAGCAAACGCTCATTATCATATCTGAATCTCAGCTCTTGATCACAGTGATACGAACAGTAACGATGGCGTGAGTTTTACCGTATCAATCTCAGAAAACAGCGTCTTCTCGACACGAACAACACGAACCAAACTCTTCCAGTCTCAGATACTCTACAGTGTTTGAGGGCGGGGCTAAGAGACGCTGTTCAGCCAATCAAGACCAGAGGCGGGATTATGCAAATTAGTTAAAAACATACGCAGGTTCAGCAGGAAGTGAAACTGAATTAATGACTCGTTTCAGTTCAGAATCACTTCTTTCTTTTTGGAGACAATGATTATATATTTGATCTTTGAACCTTTGCAGAGCTTTTATCTTGACAAACAGCTCAATTACACACTGCATGAAAGGGAATATCTGGAAAAAAGCATAATAGGGCAGTATAAGTTTATTTTTCTGACTCTATTGTCAGATATTTGTTCTTGTTTTAAGCACAAACTCACTTCATTTTGATGATTTTTCACATCTTAATATCTTCAGTCATTTTGCTTCTCCAGTAAGTGCATCTTGATTTAAGAATGTTTAGATATTTGACCCAACACACTTAGTATAAACATCATAAGTTTGCACTGCTGAGAGTGTGTTTTCTGATTCTAATAATAACTTATTTGACTGTGACTTCCTGTGCAAAACAAGCCAAAATTGATGTGGCTGTTTGTTTCATCTTCCCTTTTTACCTCATTTTTTGAAACTGTGTCTTTAGAGGAAATTGTAAGTTAGACATTGGGCTCTTTTGCGAACAGAACCGGCTCCTGCGAGGTCTCTGTACGCGGTGAACGCCAGCGACACGACGATCACGCTGATCTGGACCGAGGAGGGCGTCGTGGACTTCTACCAGATCGCATGCAGACCGACGGGAAACGCCAGAGAACGCACCGTAAGATCTTCAGATCTCTTCCACACTTTAAACTAGGAGTGTAACGATTCCCTCATGTCACGATACTGAACTCACGATACCATATCACTGCGATGCTCCAAGACATATAATAAAAGGTGAACAAAAAAAGTCCTGTTGATTAAAATGCTAAATTTGATATTACATTGTGTTTGTAAATGAATAGACTTGGATTTGCTGCTGGAAACCCAAAGAACAACAGAGACACCAGAATAACAACATTATGATTATGAAGGTGAAAGTACAGAATTATTTTAGATGAATATTCTGCACTCTTTCACTGAATAAATATATTTAAAATAATGTATAGGCCACTTTTACTGGTAACATCAGACATCTGGCATTATCAGGACCCACAAATATGCATTATTAATCACTATATTCAACATTATAGTAGTTAAATGTAGTTCTGACACTAAAATTCAAAAAACCTGCATTTTTCCTAACAGTAATTTTCATTTTGTGTGAACTATCCATGAGACATTAATGCTTTTTTATATTGCGATATATATTGTGACACGATATATTGTTACACCCCTATTTTATGCAGCATAATTCATTAATTCCGTAACACTTTCGCATAAGGTTTCATTTCATTTTATTTATTCTTATATAGCAACACGGATTGCCCAAAGTGCTTCACAATAAAGAAGAACAGTTAATACTTTACATAATGCTAAAAATACATAGAACCCCATAAAACAGACACAGATGCACTTGAAACCCCATCATGAGTGTTCTCACATAGCGTTTAAAAGATTGTGATTTTAGCCTAAATTTGAAAGCAATATAGATTATAGACATTTGTTAACTTATGACTATGATTAATAAATGCTATTTTTTTTATTGTTAACTAATGTTAACCAATGAAACCTCAGTATAGAGGTTATGGACTGACGTCACTTTCCCGCAGGAACACACTGAGTGGCAGAAGAGCTACTGAATGACTGGATTCAATAGGAGAAACTGAGAAAACAGTGTTTCTGTCTCTCAGTGTTTCTGCCTCTCAGTGTTTCTGCCTCTCAGTGTTTCTGCCTCTCAGTGTTTCTGCCTCTCAGTGTTTCTGCCTCTCAGTGTTTCTGCCTCTCAGTGTTTCTGCCTCTCAGTGTTTCTGCCTCTCAGTGTTTCTGCCTCTCAGTGTTTCTGCCTCTCAGTGTTTCTGCCTCTCAGTGTTTCTGCCTCTCAGTGTTTCTGCCTCTCAGTGTTTCTGCCGCTCAGTGTTTCTGCCGCTCAGTGTTTCTGCCTCTCAGTGTTTCTGCCTCTCAGTGTTTCTGCCTCTCAGTGTTTCTGCCACTCAGTGTTTCTGTCTCTCAGTGTTTCTGCCTCTCAGTGTTTCTGCCTCTCAGTGTTTCTGCCTCTCAGTGTTTCTGCCTCTCAGTGTTTCTGCCTCTCAGTGTTTCTGCCTCTCAGTGTTTCTGCCTCTCAGTGTTTCTGCCTCTCAGTGTTTCTGCCTCTCAGTGTTTCTGCCGCTCAGTGTTTCTGCCTCTCAGTGTTTCTGCCTCTCAGTGTTTCTGCCTCTCAGTGTTTCTGCCACTCAGTGTTTCTGTCTCTCAGTGTTTCTGCCTCTCAGTGTTTCTGCCTCTCAGTGTTTCTGCCTCTCAGTGTTTCTGCCTCTCAGTGTTTCTGCCGCTCAGTGTTTCTGCCTCTCAGTGTTTCTGCCTCTCAGTGTTTCTGCCTCTCAGTGTTTCTGCCACTCAGTGTTTCTGCCTCTCAGTGTTTCTGCCTCTCAGTGTTTCTGCCGCTCAGTGTTTCTGCCTCTCAGTGTTTCTGCCTCTCAGTGTTTCTGCCTCTCAGTGTTTCTGCCTCTCAGTGTTTCTGCCACTCAGTGTTTCTGCCTCTCAGTGTTTCTGCCGCTCAGTGTTTCTGCCTCTCAGTGTTTCTGCCACTCAGTGTTTCTTCCACTCAGTGTTTCTGCCTCTCAGTGTTTCTGCCTCTCAGTGTTTCTGCCTCATAGTGTTTCTGCCTCTCAGTGTTTCTGCCCCTCAGTGTTTCTGCCCCTCAGTGTTTCTGCCCCTCAGTGTTTCTGCCTCTCAGTGTTTCTGCCTCTCAGTGTTTCTGCCTCTCAGTGTTTCTGCCTCTCAGTGTTTCTGCCTCTCAGTGTTTCTGCCTCTCAGTGTTTCTGCCTCTCAGTGTTTCTGCCTCTCAGTGTTTCCGCCACTCAGTGTTTCTGCCACTCAGTGTTTCTGCCACTCAGTGTTTCTGCCTCTCAGTGTTTCTGCCTCTCAGTGTTTCTGCCTCTCAGTGTTTCTGCCTCTCAGTGTTTCTGCCTCTCAGTGTTTCTGCCTCTCAGTGTTTCTGCCACTCAGTGTTTCTGCCTCTCAGTGTTTCTGCCGCTCAGTGTTTCTGCCTCTCAGTGTTTCTGCCGCTCAGTGTTTCTGCCTCTCAGTGTTTCTGCCTCTCAGTGTTTCTGCCTCTCAGTGTTTCTGCCGCTCAGTGTTTCTGCCTCTCAGTGTTTCCGCCACTCAGTGTTTCTGCCTCTCAGTGTTTCTGCCACTCAGTGTTTCTGCCCCTCAGTGTTTCTGCCACTCAGTGTTTCTGCCTCTCAGTGTTTCTGCCGCTCAGTGTTTCTGCCTCTCAGTGTTTCTGCCGCTCAGTGTTTCTGCCTCTCAGTGTTTCTGCCCCTCAGTGTTTCTGCCCCTCAGTGTTTCTGCCCCTCAGTGTTTCTACCACTCAGTGTTTCTGCCCCTCAGTGTTTCTGCCACTCAGTGTTTCTGCCTCTCAGTGTTTCTGCCACTCAGTGTTTCTGCCTCTCAGTGTTTCTGCCGCTCAGTGTTTCTGCCTCTCAGTGTTTCCGCCACTCAGTGTTTCTGCCCCTCAGTGTTTCTGCCTCTCAGTGTTTCTGCCTCTCAGTGTTTCTGCCGCTCAGTGTTTCTGCCTCTCAGTGTTTCTGCCTCTCAGTGTTTCCGCCACTCAGTGTTTCCGCCACTCAGTGTTTCTGCCTCTCAGTCTTTCTGCCTCTCAGTGTTTCTGCCTCTCAGTGTTTCTGCCTCTCAGTGTTTCTGCCTCTCAGTGTTTCTGCCTCTCAGTGTTTCTGCCTCTCAGTGTTTCTGCCGCTCAGTGTTTCTGCCTCTCAGTGTTTCTGCCTCTCAGTGTTTCTGCCTCTCAGTGTTTCTGCCTCTCAGTGTTTCTGCCTCTCAGTGTTTCTGCCTCTCAGTGTTTCTGCCGCTCAGTGTTTCTGCCGCTCAGTGTTTCTGCCTCTCAGTGTTTCTGCCTCTCAGTGTTTCTGCCTCTCAGTGTTTCTGCCTCTCAGTCTTTCTGCCTCTCAGTGTTTCTGCCTCTCAGTGTTTCTGCCTCTCAGTGTTTCTGCCTCTCAGTGTTTCTGCCTCTCAGTGTTTCTGCCCCTCAGTGTTTCTGCCTCTCAGTGTTTCTGCCTCTCAGTGTTTCTGCCTCTCAGTGTTTCTGCCTCTCAGTGTTTCTGCCACTCAGTGTTTCTGCCTCTCAGTGTTTCTGCCACTCAGTGTTTCTCCCACTCAGTGTTTCTGCCTCTCAGTGTTTCTGCCACTCAGTGTTTCTGTCTCTCAGTGTTTCTGCCACTCAGTGTTTCTGCCTCTCAGTGTTTCTGCCTCTCAGTGTTTCTGCCGCTCAGTGTTTCTGCCTCTCAGTGTTTCTGCCACTCAGTGTTTCTGCCTCTGAGTGTTTCTGCCTCTCAGTGTTTCTGCCACTCAGTGTTTCTGCCTCTCAGTGTTTCTGCCTCTCAGTGTTTCTGCCTCTCAGTGTTTCTGCCTCTCAGTGTTTCTGCCCCTCAGTGTTTCTGCCTCTCTGTGTTTCTGCCTCTCAGTGTTTCTGCCCCTCAGTGTTTCTGCCTCTCAGTGTTTCTGCCTCTCAGTGTTTCTGCCTCTCAGTGTTTCTGCCTCTCAGTCTTTCTGCCTCTCAGTGTTTCTGCCTCTCAGTGTTTCTGCCTCTCAGTGTTTCCGCCGCTCAGTGTTTCTGCCTCTCAGTGTTTCTGCCTCTCAGTGTTTCTGCCTCTCAGTGTTTCTGCCTCTCAGTGTTTCTGCCTCTCAGTGTTTCTGCCTCTCAGTGTTTCTGCCTCTCAGTGTTTCTGCCTCTCAGTGTTTCTGCCTCTCAGTGTTTCTGCCACTCAGTGTTTCCGCCGCTCAGTGTTTCCGCCTCTCAGTGTTTCCGCCTCTCAGTGTTTCTGCCGCTCAGTGTTTCTGCCTCTCAGTGTTTCCGCCTCTCAGTGTTTCTGCCTCTCAGTGTTTCTGCCTCTCAGTGTTTCTGCCTCTCAGTGTTTCCGCCGCTCAGTGTTTCTGCCTCTCAGTGTTTCTGCCTCTCAGTGTTTCTGCCTCTCAGTGTTTCTGCCGCTCAGTGTTTCTGCCGCTCAGTGTTTCTGCCTCTCAGTGTTTCTGCCCCTCAGTGTTTCTGCCGCTCAGTGTTTCCGCCGCTCAGTGTTTCCGCCGCTCGTTTCTGCCTCTCAGTGTTTCTGCCCCTCAGTGTTTCTGCCTCTCAGTGTTTCTGCCTCTCAGTGTTTCTGCCCCTCAGTGTTTCTGCCGCTCAGTGTTTCTGCCTCTCAGTGTTTCTGCCTCTCAGTGTTTCTGCCGCATAGTGTTTCTGCGTCTCAGTGTTTCTGCCACTCAGTGTTTCTGCCCCTCAGTGTTTCTGCCTCTCAGTGTTTCCGCCGCTCAGTGTTTCCGCCTCTCAGTGTTTCTGCCTCTCAGTGTTTCTGCCGCTCAGTGTTTCTGCCTCTCAGTGTTTCTGCCTCTCAGTGTTTCTGCCGCTCAGTGTTTCTGCCACTCAGTGTTTCTGCCACTCAGTGTTTCTGCCGCTCAGTGTTTCTGCCACTCAGTGTTTCCGCCGCTCAGTGTTTCTGCCTCTCAGTGTTTCCGCCGCTCAGTGTTTCTGCCTCTCAGTGTTTCTGCCTCTCAGTGTTTCTGCCTCTCAGTGTTTCTGCCTCTCAGTGTTTCAGTGTTTTCTGACACTCAGTGGGTGTAACTGCAGTCGTTCCGGTCGACAGTGACGTCACACGCATAACATCTATTCTCATGTATTTTCAAAAGCTGCTGGTTTATTGCCATGACAGAGATGGACTCTCACTCTCATGTGTGTGTGTGTGTGTGTGATGCAGAAGGTCCGCGAGCCGCTGGTCACTGCCGCTCATGTCGTGACGGTCTCCGGTCTTCAACCGTCCACCGTGTACAACTGTACCGTGATCAGCATCAGCTTCAGCAGCGCCAGTGAAGCGGCACACGTCACCGTCAGCACGTCAGGTGAAGAAGAGTTCATCCTCACTGCACCCTTACAGAGCAACAATATATGGCAATATACTGCAAAATATAATGTGATATATTACATAATACATTTCCATATATGTGACCCTGGACCAAAAAAAACTAGTCACATGTCACACGGATATTTTGTTGCAATAGCCAAGAATACATTTGTATGGGTCAAAATTATCGATTTTTCTTTTATGCCAAGAATCATTAGGATATTAAGATCATGTTCCGTGAAGATATTTTGTAAATTTTTTACCGTAAATATAAAAAAATAATGTTGTGAGTGGATGCAGCAAAATCGTGAACATAAATGCATAACTTCAAAGGTGATTTTCTCAATGTTTAGAATTTTTTGTATCCTCAGATTCCAGATGTTCAAATAGTTGCCTCTCAGCCAAATATTATCATATCCTAACAAATTTATAATAATACATTAAGCTTATTTATTCAACTTTCAGATGATGCGTAAATATCAATTTAAAAAAATTGACGTAACATATGTGTCATTGTGTCATATGTGTTCGTGTTTGTGTTCGTGTGTTTGTTCGTTCATGTGTTTGTTTGTGTGTGTGTGTTCATATGTGTTTGTGTGTATGTGTATGTTCATATGTGTTTGTTTGTGTGTGTGTTTGTTCGTTATGTGTTTGTGTGTGTGTGTGTTCATTCATATGTGCTCGTGTGTGTGTTTTCATTCGTGTGTGTGTGTTCGTTCATATGTGTTCGTGTGTGTGTGTGTGTGTGTGTGTGTTCATATGTCTTTGTGTGTGTGTGTGTGTTTGTGTGTTCATTCATATGTGCTTGTGTGTGTGTGTTTTCGTTCATATATGTGTGTTTGTGTGTGTGTGTGTGTTCGTTCATATGTTCATGCGTGTGTGTGTTTATATGTGTTTGTGTGTGTGTGTGTGTATTTGCAGTGCGCGAGATGAACCCGAGTGTGGCGGCGATCTCTGCGCTGGCGGTTCTCAGTGTTCTCCTCATCAGTCTCCTGGTGCTGTTCCTGCTGGTGTTACGAAAGAAACACATGGAGCTGAGCCGGTGAGGAACTCAAACCAGCATAACCAGCATAACCACTGACGCCAGTGTCAGCACGATCACTTCTGCCGTCTGCGGTTCATCAGAAAGTGCCATTATTAGCTACGTTTACATGAGCTGAATAATCTGATGGACTCAAGAGCCTTCATGTAAAAACTCTACAGTCTATTTGGATATATAACTATCAGTACTGAGGAGATTAGATATATAACTATATATAAACTATATTATATACATTATATAAAGTTGGATATATAAACGATATATATATATTTTTTTAGTTAAATCTTCACATATCCACACACACACACACACACACACACACACACACACACACACACACACACACACACACACACACACACACACACACACACACACACACACATATATATATGTGTGTGTGTGTGTGTGTGTGTGTGTGTGTGTGTGAATATTTAACTAAAAAAACTATTATTTATATATATATATATGTATAACAATATCTAAACTATATTATAAATATATTAAGTTGGATATATAACAATATATATACTATGTTTTATTTATATATAAAGTTGGATAAATAACTATATATAAACTATACTTTATATATATAAAGTTGAATATATAACTGTATACTGTATCACGCAGCTCTATATATAGAGTTTGAATCTATTTTCTCAATCAGCAGGAGAATATTAACTTAATATAAAGGATTATCCTTAAAAAAAGATTGAATTCGTTTGAATTTGCAGAAAGAGTGTCTGTAAACTTATCCAATGTAATTGTGGTTCTAAGTTGATGATCATAACCTCATATCAATATTCAATAATCATAACCTCATATCAATATTCAATAATCATAACCTCATATCAATATTCAGTGATCATAACCTCATATCAATATTCAGTGATCATAACCTCATATCAATATTCAGTGATCGTAACCTCATATCAATATTCAATAATCATAACCTCATATCAATATTCAATAATCATAACCTCATATCAATATTCAGTGATCATAACCTCATATCAATATTCAGTGATCATAACCTCATATCAATATTCAGTGATCATAACCTCATATCAATATTCAATAATCATAACCTCATATCAATATTCAGTGATCATAACCTCATATCAATATTCAATGATCATAACCTCATATCAATATTCAATAATCATAACCTCATCAATATTCAGTGATCATAACCTCATATCAATATTCAATGATCATAACCTCATATCAATATTCAATGATAATAAACTCATATCAATATTCAGTGATCATAACCTCATATCAATATTCAGTGATCATAACCTCATATCAATATTCAATGATCATAACCTCATATCAATATTCAGTGATCATAACCTCATATCAATATTCAATGATCATAACCTCATATCAATATTCAATGATCATAACCTCATATCAATATTCAGTGATCATAAACTCATATCAATATTCAATGATCATAACCTCATATCAATATTCAATGATCATAACCTCATATCAATATTCAATGATCATAAACTCATATCAATATTCAATGATCATAACCTCATATCAATATTCAATGATCATAACCTCATATCAATATTTAATAATCATAACCTCATATCAATATTCAATGATCATAACCTCATATCAATATTCAGTGATCATAACCTCATATCAATATTCAATGATCATAACCTCATATCAATATTCAATGATCATAAACTCATATCAATATTCAGTGATCATAACCTCATATCAATATTCAATGATCATAAACTCATATCAATATTCAGTGATCATAACCTCATATCAATATTCAATGATCATATCCTCATATCAATATTCAATGATCATAACCTCATGTCAATATTCAGTGATCATAACCTCATATCAATATTCAATGATCATAACCTCATATCAATATTCAGTGATCATAACCTCATATCAATATATAATGATCATAACCTCATATCAATATTCAATGATCATAAACTCATATCAATATTCAGTGATCATAACCTCATATCAATATTCAATGATCATATCCTCATATCAATATTCAATGATCATAACCTCATGTCAATATTCAGTGATCATAACCTCATATCAATATTCAATGATCATAACCTCATATCAATATTCAGTGATCATAACCTCATATCAATATATAATGATCATAACCTCATATCAATATTCAATGATCATAACCTCATATCAATATTCAATGATCATATCCTCATATCAATATTCAATGATCATATCCTCATATCAATATTCAATGATCATAACCTCATATCAATATTCCGCATGTTTGATTTCAGGGATTGCGGCGCTGAAACTTTCGTCAACTTCGCCTCGTTCGAGCGGGACGGGAAGATGCCGTATAACTGGTATGAGCTCGTGTGTTTCTCTGTCAGTCACACACTCGATTATCAGTGGCACTCACACACACACACACACACACACACACACACACACACACACAGACAGACAGACAGGAAGTGACATCATCGCTCTCGGTGAAACACACACACGATTAATATAAGAGCTTAAAGAGGGTCAGTAAAGGCAGATTTTGGGCTGTTAATAAAGTCAAACGTTTTTTCTGTCACTACTTTCTGCTGATGTTTCTCAGACTCGTGAAGCAACGGCAACACCAACATTTACTATTTTAACTAGTAGAATAAAAACTGACCTTGCATGAGCTGTGTTTTAGAAAAGCTCAATGATTTTATACAAAACTAGCGCTGGGCAACGATTAATCACGATAAATCGCATCCAAAATAAAAGTTTGTTTACATAATATATGTGTGTATAATGACTTTGTATTTATAAATACACATGCATGTATATTATTTGTGAAAAATGTGTTATTTATATATAAAATGTTTATATATATAGTATAAATTATGCATAAATATACATACAACATATACATGGAAATATTTCTTAAATATATGCATGCATGCATGTGTGTGTATTTATATATACAAAATAATTATACACACTACACACACATATATTATGTAAACACAAACTTTTATTTTGGATGCGATTTACCGCGATTAATCGTTGCCCAGCATATCAAGTCTTTATTTATCCAAATTAAGTGAGTTTTTGTTTATAAGAACAAATTATAAGAACAATGTGACCATAATATTTTTTCCCCCTTGAAATAAGATTATTTTTCTGACATCATTGGCAGATATTTAGTTTTTTAAGCATACACTCTGGTACATTTTTCAAAAACAGGACTTAAAGGGGTCGTGACATGGATTTTTTATTATTTGAATGTTCCTCGAGGTTAACTTATAATATCAATAAATTATATATGTATAGAATTATTTTCTACCTTCATTCTGACCCTCCGTTTGAAATGATCAGTTTTTCAGGTTAAAGTGTCAAATAAACATAAATTATCTTTCAAATATATTTAAAATGATATAATCTACATGCGTGTTTCACATTCTTTTTGTGACAAGAAAACATCCCTACAGCTTCTGAGTGTTTTACTGTCGCATAAGAAGTGTTATTTCAACATCAGTTTCAGGTTATCATACCTTAGGATTATTTAACTACAGAAACTGAATAATCAAATGTAAAAATAAACACTGCTTAGTTTTCACTGTATAAATTAAATATATCCTAAGTTCTTCAACAAACAGCAGTGAGTGATTATCTCTGTCTTTTGTTCATGACCACATTTATCGCAAGCCATTGCGATATGCACATCACGATATATATATTTGCGATATTTTAGACTCAAACCAGCTGTTTAAACTAGACACACATCTGTATACTGTATCAGTGTATCAGCGTCAGTCATTATAATCTGAACACACATCTGTATACTGTATCAGTGTATCAGCGTCAGTCATTATAATCTGAACACACATCTGTATACTGTATCAGTGTATCAGCGTCAGTCATTATAATCTGAACACACATCTGTATACTGTATCAGTGTATCAGCATCAGTCATTATAATCTGAACACACATCTGTATACTGTATCAGTGTATCAGCATCAGTCATTATAATCTGAACACACATCTGTATACTGTATCAGTGTATCAGCATCAGTCATTATAATCTGAACACACATCTGTATACTGTATCAGTGTATCAGCGTCAGTCATTATAATCTAAACACACATCTGTATACTGTATCAGTGTATCAGTGTCAGTCATTATAATCTGAACACACATCTGTATACTGTATCAGTGTATCAGCATCAGTCATTATAATCTGAACACACATCTGTATACTGTATCAGTGTAAACAGCGTCAGTCATTATAATCTGAACACACATCTGTATACTGTATCAGTGTAGACAGTGTCAGTCAATATAATCTGAACACACATCTGTATACTGTATCAGTGTATCAGTGTCAGTCATTATAATCTGAACACACATCTGTATACTGTATCAGTGTATCAGTGTCAGTCATTATAATCTGAGCACACATCTGTATACTGTATCAGTGTAGACAGTGTCAGTCATTATAATCTGAACACACATCTGTATACTGTATCAGTGTATCAGTGTCAGTCATTATAATCTGAGCACACATCTGTATACTGCATCAGTGTATCAGCGTCAGTCATTATAATCTGAACACACATCTGTATACTGTATCAGTGTATCAGCATCAGTCATTATAATCTGAACACACATCTGTATACTGTATCAGTGTATCAGTGTCAGTCATTATAATCTGAACACACATCTGTATACTGTATCAGTGTATCAGTGTCAGTCATTATAATCTGAACACACATCTGTATACTGTATCAGTGTATCAGTGTCAGTCATTATAATCTGAACACACATCTGTATACTGCATCAGTGTATCAGCGTCAGTCATTATAATCTGAACACACATCTGTATACTGTATCAGTGTATCAGCGTCAGTCATTATAATATAAACACACATCTGTATACTGTATCAGTGTATCAGCGTCAGTCATTATAATATAAACACACATCTGTATACTGTATCAGTGTATCAGCGTCAGTCATTATAATCTGAACACACATCTGTATACTGTATCAGTGTAGACAGTGTCAGTCATTATAATCTGAACACACATCTGTATACTGCATCAGTGTATCAGCATCAGTCATTATAATCTGAACACACATCTGTATACTGTATCAGTGTATCAGCGTCAGTCATTATAATATAAACACACATCTGTATACTGTATCAGTGTATCAGCGTCAGTCATTATAATATAAACACACATCTGTATACTGTATCAGTGTAGACAGTGTCAGTCATTATAATCTGAACACACATCTGTATACTGCATCAGTGTATCAGCGTCAGTCATTATAATCTGAACACACATCTGTATACTGTATCAGTGTATCAGCGTCAGTCATTATAATCTGAACACACATCTGTATACTGTATCAGTGTATCAGCATCAGTCATTATAATCTGAACACACATCTGTATACTGTATCAGTGTATCAGCATCAGTCATTATAATCTGAACACACATCTGTATACTGTATCAGTGTATCAGTGTCAGTCATTATAATCTGAACACACATCTGTATACTGCATCAGTGTATCAGCGTCAGTCATTATAATCTGAACACACATCTGTATACTGTATCAGTGTATCAGCGTCAGTCATTATAATATAAACACACATCTGTATACTGTATCAGTGTAGACAGTGTCAGTCATTATAATCTGAACACACATCTGTATACTGTATCAGTGTATCAGCATCAGTCATTATAATCTGAACACACATCTGTATACTGTATCAGTGTATCAGCGTCAGTCATTATAATATAAACACACATCTGTATACTGTATCAGTGTATCAGCGTCAGTCATTATAATATAAACACACATCTGTATACTGTATCAGTGTAGACAGTGTCAGTCATTATAATCTGAACACACATCTGTATACTGCATCAGTGTATCAGCATCAGTCATTATAATATAAACACACATCTGTATACTGTATCAGTGTATCAGCGTCAGTCATTATAATATAAACACACATCTGTATACTGTATCAGTGTAGACAGTGTCAGTCATTATAATCTGAACACACATCTGTATACTGCATCAGTGTATCAGCGTCAGTCATTATAATATAAACACACATCTGTATACTGTATCAGTGTAGACAGTGTCAGTCATTATAATCTGAACACACATCTGTATACTGTATCAGTGTATCAGCATCAGTCATTATAATCTGAACACACATCTGTATACTGTATCAGTGTATCAGCGTCAGTCATTATAATATAAACACACATCTGTATACTGTATCAGTGTATCAGCGTCAGTCATTATAATATAAACACACATCTGTATACTGTATCAGTGTAGACAGTGTCAGTCATTATAATCTGAACACACATCTGTATACTGCATCAGTGTATCAGCATCAGTCATTATAATCTGAACACACATCTGTATACTGTATCAGTGTATCAGCGTCAGTCATTATAATATAAACACACATCTGTATACTGTATCAGTGTAGACAGTGTCAGTCATTATAATCTGAACACACATCTGTATACTGCATCAGTGTATCAGCATCAGTCATTATAATCTGAACACACATCTGTATACTGTATCAGTGTATCAGCGTCAGTCATTATAATATAAACACACATCTGTATACTGTATCAGTGTATCAGCGTCAGTCATTATAATATAAACACACATCTGTATACTGTATCAGTGTATCAGCATCAGTCATTATAATCTGAACACACATCTGTATACTGTATCAGTGTATCAGCGTCAGTCATTATAATATAAACACACATCTGTATACTGTATCAGTGTATCAGCGTCAGTCATTATAATATAAACACACATCTGTATACTGTATCAGTGTAGACAGTGTCAGTCATTATAATCTGAACACACATCTGTATACTGCATCAGTGTATCAGTGTCAGTCATTATAATCTGAACACACATCTGTATACTGTATCAGTGTAGACAGTGTCAGTCAATATAATCTGAACACACATCTGTATACTGTATCAGTGTATCAGCGTCAGTCATTATAATCTGAACACACATCTGTATACTGTATCAGTGTATCAGCGTCAGTCATTATAATCTGAACACACATCTGTATACTGCATCAGTGTATCAGCGTCAGTCATTATAATCTGAACACACATCTGTATACTGTATCAGTGTATCAGCGTCAGTCATTATAATCTGAACACACATCTGTATACTGTATCAGTGTATCAGCATCAGTCATTATAATCTGAACACACATCTGTATACTGTATCAGTGTATCAGCATCAGTCATTATAATCTGAACACACATCTGTATACTGTATCAGTGTATCAGCGTCAGTCATTATAATCTGAACACACATCTGTATACTGTATCAGTGTATCAGTGTCAGTCATTATAATCTGAACACACATCTGTATACTGTATCAGTGTATCAGTGTCAGTCATTATAATCTGAACACACATCTGTATACTGTATCAGTGTATCAGTGTCAGTCATTATAATCTGAACACACATCTGTATACTGTATCAGTGTATCAGTGTCAGTCATTATAATCTGAACACACATCTGTATACTGTATCAGTGTATCAGTGTCAGTCATTATAATCTGAACACACATCTGTATACTGTATCAGTGTATCAGTGTCAGTCATTATAATCTGAACACACATCTGTATACTGTATCAGTGTATCAGTGTCAGTCATTATAATCTGAACACACATCTGTATACTGTATCAGTGTATCAGTGTCAGTCATTATAATCTGAACACACATCTGTATACTGCATCAGTGTATCAGCGTCAGTCATTATAATCTGAACACACATCTGTATACTGTATCAGTGTATCAGTGTCAATCATTATAATCTGAACACACATCTGTATACTGTATCAGTGTATCAGTGTCAGTCATTATAATCTGAACACACATCTGTATACTGTATCAGTGTATCAGTGTCAGTCATTATAATCTGAACACACATCTGTATACTGTATCAGCGTCAGTCATTATAATCTGAACACACATCTGTATACTGTATCAGTGTATCAGTGTCAGTCATTATAATCTGAACACACATCTGTATACTGTATCAGTGTAGACAGTGTCAGTCATTATAATCTGAACACACATCTGTATACTGTATCAGTGTATCAGCGTCAATCATTATAATCTGAACACACATCTGTATACTGTATCAGTGTATCAGTGTCAGTCATTATAATCTGAACACACATCTGTATACTGTATCAGTGTATCAGCATCAGTCATTATAATCTGAACACACATCTGTATACTGTATCAGTGTATCAGTGTCAATCATTATAATCTGAACACACATCTGTATACTGTATCAGTGTATCAGTGTCAGTCATTATAATCTGAACACACATCTGTATACTGTATCAGTGTAAACAGCGTCAGTCATTATAATCTGAACACACATCTGTATACTGTATCAGTGTATCAGTGTCAGTCATTATAATCTGAACACACATCTGTATACTGTATCAGTGTATCAGTGTCAGTCATTATAATCTGAACACACATCTGTATACTGTATCAGTGTAAACAGCGTCAGTCATTATAATCTGAACACACATCTGTATACTGTATCAGTGTATCAGCATCAGTCATTATAATCTGAACACACATCTGTATACTGTATCAGTGTATCAGTGTCAATCATTATAATCTGAACACACATCTGTATACTGTATCAGTGTATCAGTGTCAGTCATTATAATCTGAACACACATCTGTATACTGTATCAGTGTATCAGTGTCAGTCATTATAATCTGAACACACATCTGTATACTGTATCAGTGTAGACAGTGTCAGTCATTATAATCTGAACACACATCTGTATACTGCATCAGTGTATCAGCGTCAGTCATTATAATCTGAACACACATCTGTATACTGTATCAGTGTATCAGTGTCAGTCATTATAATCTGAACACACATCTGTATACTGTATCAGTGTATCAGCATCAGTCATTATAATCTGAACACACATCTGTATACTGTATCAGTGTAAACAGTGTCAGTCATTATAATCTGAACACACATCTGTATACTGTATCAGTGTAGACAGCGTCAGTCATTATAATCTGAACACACATCTGTATACTGTATCAGTGTATCAGCGTCAGTCATTATAATCTGAACACACATCTGTATACTGTATCAGTGTATCAGCATCAGTCATTATAATCTGAACACACATCTGTATACTGTATCAGTGTATCAGCGTCAGTCATTATAATCTGAACACACATCTGTATACTGTATCAGTGTATCAGCATCAGTCATTATAATCTGAACACACATCTGTATACTGTATCAGTGTATCAGCGTCAGTCATTATAATCTGAACACACATCTGTATACTGTATCAGTGTATCAGTGTCAGTCATTATAATCTGAACACACATCTGTATACTGTATCAGTCTATCAGCGTCAGTCATTATAATCTGAACACACATCTGTATACTGTATCAGTGTATCAGCATCAGTCATTATAATCTGAACACACATCTGTATACTGTATCAGTGTAGACAGCGTCAGTCATTATAATGGCTTCTGTTTGTCGTTAAAGTCCCTGTAAAGTCAAAATGAAGTATGTGTTCTGAGTTTGTCATATCACAGAAAAATGTGTTATTAGACACCCAGCCAAATTTGAATGATAAAAAAGCAGGCAAGTAAATAAAATAAGCTATTAAAATCTTGAAAAAATGAGCAATAGTCTCTGCTCTCAAACGCTGGAGGCGTGTCCGCCGGCTGCGCTGAAACTACGCCCACTCGTGGTAAAGCTGCCGTTGCCACACTCAACTGTCTCAACTGCTCCTAGCAGTTTATTAGGTTATTTAACGTTTTAACATAAGCACACAAACTTACACTCATTGCTGGGCACGCACTGCCGATGATGGCACCAGCTGTCGGCGTGACGGGAGGATGAAGGCCGAGGCGGGAGATAGTCGGTTCTGCCCCATTCACCAGTAACAGCGGATTATCAGTGAATCCCAGTTGTCTCCGACGAAAGTTTATAAAACTATCCCGTGTAAAATAATCACTACAGGGGCGGGTTTTGGTGGTGATCCTCAGCTCTCCATCAAGGTGGTGGCTCTTCAATAAAATAAATCCACCTCTTCTTGATGTGATCGTATTTAGGAAATTTAAATAAGGACACCGATCTGTTTTGTACATGATCGCATCCAGGTAGTACACATTTCCGTGACGAAGACATAACTAGCAAACTGTACGCTGTAGTAACTATAATAGTACTGACAGTAACTCACGATTGAGCGGCAAACTGATGCGAATGTGCTCTATTTGTTTGTGGAGCGGCCAGCCTCAGTGGCTCTAGTGCATCAAGTAGGGGTGTGTCCAGGAGCTCAGGGGCTCCAGTGCATCATCAAGTAGGGGCGTGTCCAGGAGCTCAGTGGCTCTAGTGTATCATCAAGTAGGGGCGTGTCCAGGAGCTCAGTGGCTCTAGTGCATCATCAAGTAGGGGCGCGTCCAGGAGCTCAGGGGCTCTAGTGCATCATCAACTAGGGGCGTGTCCAGGAGCTCAGGGGCTCCAGTGCGTCATCAAACAGGGACGTGTCCAGGAGCTCAGTGGCTCTAGTGCATCCTCAAGTAGGGCCGTGTCCAGGAGCTCAGGGGCTCCAGTGCGTCATCAAGTAGGGGCGTGTCCAGGAGCTCAGGGGCTCCAGTGCGTCATCAAGTAGGGGCGTGTCCAGGAGCTCAGGGGCTCTAGTGCATCATCAACTAGGGGCGTGTCCAGGAGCTCAGGGGCTCCAGTGCGTCATCAAACAGGGACGTGTCCAGGAGCTCAGTGGCTCTAGTGCATCCTCAAGTAGGGCCGCGTCCAGGAGCTCAGGGGCTCCAGTGCGTCATCAAGTAGGGCCGTGTCCAGGAGCTCAGTGGCTCCAGTGCATCATCAAGTAGGGCTGTGTCCAGGAGCTCAGGGGCTCCAGTGCATCATTAAGTAGGGGCGTGTCCAGGAGCTCAGGGGCTCCAGTGCGTCATCAAGTAGGGGTGTGTCCAGGAGCTCAGGGGCTCTAGTGCGTCATCAAGTAGGGGCGTGTCCAGGAGCTCAGGGGCTCCAGTGCGTCATCAAGTAGGGGCGTGTCCAGGAGCTCAGGGGCTCCAGTGCGTCATCAAGTAGGGGCGTGTCCAGGAGCTCAAGGGCTCCAGTGCGTCATCAAGTAGGGCCGTGTCCAGGAGCTCAGGGGCTCCAGTGCGTCATCAAGTAGGGGCGTGTCCAGGAGCTCAGGGGCTCCAGTGCGTCATTAAATAGGGGTGTGTCCAGGAGCTCAGGGGCTCCAGTGCGTCATTAAATAGGGGCGTGTCCAGGAGCTCAGGGGCTCCAGTGCGTCATCAAGTAGGGGTGTGTCCAGGAGCTCAGGGGCTCCAGTGCATCATCAAGTAGGGGCGTGTCCAGGAGCTCAGGGGCTCCAGTGCGTCATCAAGTAGGGGCGTGTCCAGGAGCTCAGGGGCTCCAGTGCGTCATCAAGTAGGGGCGTGTCCAGGAGCTCAAGGGCTCCAGTGCGTCATCAAGTAGGGCCGTGTCCAGGAGCTCAGGGGCTCCAGTGCGTCATTAAATAGGGGCGTGTCCAGGAGCTCAGTGGCTCCAGTGGGTCATCAAGTAGGGCCGTGTCCAGGAGCTCAGGGGCTCCAGTGCGTCATTAAATAGGGGCGTGTCCAGGAGCTCAGGGGCTCCAGTGCGTCATCAAGTAGGGGCGTGTCAAGGAGCTCAAGGGCTCCAGTGCGTCATCAAGTAGGGGCGTGTCCAGGAGCTCAGGGGCTCCAGTGCGTCATCAAGTAGGGGCGTGTCCAGAAGCTCAGTGGCTCCAGTGCGTCATCAAGTAGGGCCGTGTCCAGGAGCTCAGGGGCTCCAGTGCGTCATTAAATAGGGGCGTGTCCAGGAGCTCAGGGGCTCCAGTGCGTCATTAAATAGGGGCGTGTCCAGGAGCTCAGGGGCTCCAGTGCGTCATCAAGTAGGGGCGTGTCCAGGAGCTCAGGGGCTCCAGTGCGTCATCAAGTAGGGCCGTGTCCAGGAGCTCAGGGGCTCCAGTGCGTCATTAAATAGGGGCGTGTCCAGGAGCTCAGGGGCTCCAGTGCGTCATTAAATAGGGGCGTGTCCAGGACTTCAGGGGCTCCAGTGCGTCATCGAGCCCCGTTTTAGACCCGCCCCAAAAAATCCGGAAAATATCAATGTTGAAAAACTGTTTAACGGTCTAACTCCACAATTCAGTACTTCACAGTTCACAGTCTTTGTAATATGTTTTAGCAATACATTTCTAACATTTATCATGTGTTTAAATTGCCTTTACAGGGACTTTAAGAGACTGAACACCAGTGGGCGGGGCCTGTTGCACTAGTGGGCGGGGCCTATGCTGCAATGATGTATTACTATTGGCCGATGTCTTGCTCTGGAGGCGGGCATATGCAAATATATTTGCCCGTGTGACATAACAGATCCCACAATATCCAAACGAGCAGTTTTTGGAGCTTGATTAAATAAATACTTATAATGAGGAATTTAATATTAATGAAATTATGTTGATAATGAGGACGTTTTAAGCTCTGAAACTTGCAGGATGTTTTAATGGTACAAAGACCTCGAATATGTCTAAAGATCAAGGTCAAATTTGATTTCTCATGTCATGACTCCTTTATTATCAGTTATTTTGCTTTTCCAGTAAATGCATCTTGATTTAAAAAATGTTTAGATATTTGTGCTGGAAAACGAGACAGTAATATCATATTTTGAAGTGTATATAAACATGCAGTGGTTTAATATGGTGCATCGCATCAGTTATGATTGAGTTGCACGCGTGTGTTTTCTGTTGTGCGTCTGTTAATATCCAGCTGAGACGATCAGATCTGTCAGTCACACACACACACACACACACACACACACACACACACACACACACACACACACACACACACACACACACGTCGATGACATTGACTGCATGAAGCGTTCATTAACCTGTCGAACACTAATGAAATATGCTCAATCATCTGTGTGTGTGTCACTATTACTAATGGAGCATCATGTTTTGTCCCCAACTTTTTGCCCTTGGTCTTTTTTTATGTCTTTTGCTTTTCTGTTTTGTTGAAACGGCTTCAGGCGCAGGAGTCTCTTTGCGTTCCTCACGCTTCTGCCATCCTGCCTTTGGACTGACTATCTTTTGGCCTTTTATATTAATCCGTGGTAAGTATCGGCACGGCCGACGCCGAGCTCTGGAGACTCACACACACACACACACACACACACACACACTGTAGCCTGACTGTAGATGCAGACTGAGCTCTTGATTCTGTGTCTGACTCCAGCATGACCCTAACGCTCTGCATGACGTCTCACACACACACACACACACACACACACACACACACACACACACACACACACACACACACACACACACACACACACACACACACACACACACACACACAGCTGTAGCCCGACAGTTTCTCGTCCTGCATGTTTGCTCTAGTTCCTCTGTTCTGTGTTGGACTGTATGCAGATTTTCTCCTTTTCTATTCCTTTGATTTCCTGAAGGATCGTTCCAGGTTTAATACGAGCTGAGCTCTGGTGACAGCTGTCAATCACAGGAAATAATAACAGTAATGCACTTAGTTTATGGGGAAAGATTTACAGTTATTAAGAGATATAATGGAGAAATGCTATTATTTATAAAATTATATATGCATATATTAATATGATTGTTTAAAAATATAAACAAAAAAGTAAAATGATACAATGTCTATAAATGATTCAAAACACTGTATAATTGAACATGAGTTAAAATCATAATATGGAAGGCTATAGAAAAACACTAATAATTATAAAATATTTTATATTTAATCTATTATATTTGAATAAAATGTAAAAGTTAAAAAAAGTACAATAAAATATATTTGATCAAATAAAATGTAGTTAAATTATAAAATGCTAAAAAATTAAGTTTTGAAACTATATACATATATATACTATTTTTTATAAATTCTAAAACACTGTTTTACAATTGATTATTGATTATTTCATCAAATAAATATCTATATAAATTTTTAAATGAAAATATATAAATATCATATTTATTATAAAAAGTATTTTTATAAATTCTAAAGAAAATACTCACTGTTTTGAAAATAGATATATAAATAAATGATAAATATGTATGTATATATTATATAATTGGAATAAAATGATAAAAGTTAAAATATATATATATATATAAAAGAAAATGTATATCAAATAAATATGTATATAAATTATAAAATAGTTTTTAGGCAATATATAAATATTATATTATAAAAATATTTGTATAAATTCTAAAACAAATACACACTGTAAACCAATTAAATAAAATGTATATTTATTTCATATACATTTATATAAATTATTTTGAAAAACTTAATACTGTTTGGAAAAAATAACATTAATAAAATTATAAGATTTTTCTGTGAATGGGTGTGTGTGTGTGGTCCAGGAAGACACGCAAGCACTGAAGCTCCAGAACCTGGAAATGCATGTTTAGTTTGTAGGATTCAGATCTTCAGGAGTGTGTGTGTGTGTGTGTGTGTGTGTGTGCGTGTCGTTTCACTAACGCTTCTGTGTGTCTTTGACCTGCAGGAGCAAAACTGCCCTGAAGAAGAGGAAACTAACCAGGTATTACTAGAGTAAAACCATCCTGTGTGTGTGTGTGTGTGTGTTCTGCTTCATGTAGTGCAAGTAAAGAGCCTCGTTCGTACAGATACTGTATAAAATCAAATCCCAGCACTACTTTTTTGGTTTTTTTTCAAGGACTACAATCAGAGATCTCACTTATAAAACAATATCTTTCTTTATTATCTTTTAAATTCTAAAAAAAAGTTACATAAAAATAAACCAATAAAACAAAACGGTAAAAATAAAGTGCAGCACAAGCAAAGACTGGAAACTTTAACCACTGAAAAGATACGATGATTAAGATATCGCTTTCCTTATTCAAACTGATTTTTTCTCTCATGAATATATGATTGAGTTGAAGAATAAAAGATGTATCATATGCTTCGATATTAATGAGCAATATCACACTCATAACCGTGCGAAATGCCTCAATATCTACATCAGACTGGTTGTAGCGTTGATTTTGTGTGAAAAGATTGTTTTATTAATAAAAGTAAAAATACATTTCCCATAAATTGTCTTGCAATAATTCAAGCACTTTTTCATAAATATGACTGTTTTCAAGGGGTTTCCAGGACTTACATTTCAAAAAGTCATATTCAGGTTCTTTAAGCAATTGTATGAACCCTGTCATGATATGTGTGTGTGTGTGTGTGTGTGTGTGTGTGTGTGTGCGCGTGTCTTCAGTCCAGTGCAGCTCAGTGATTTTGACGTCTACATCAAAGACATGAGCAAAGATTCGGCGTACAAGTTCTCTCTGCAGTTTGAGGTAACAGAACACATGAAGGACACGCATGTTTCTGTGTCAGGCCTCTGTGTGTGTGTGTTTGTGTGACAGCTGTGTTTTATCCGTTAGGAGCTGAAGAGTGTTGGTCTCGATCTGACTCATGAAGCCGCTGATCTGCCCGTCAACAGACCCAAGAACCGCTACACCAACATCCTGCCCTGTGAGTGGCCGTCATGAAAGCCCCGCCCACTGTAGTCATAGCAACACAGCTCTCATTGGCTACAGCATGTGTGACCTCACACTTTTAAGTCGAATAATTAAAACAACCAGATAAAAAAAAATTATTTGTAAAAAGAAAAACTGTTGGAGGAATAATCTAATCCTCCTATAAATAATTTTAATGATATTGTTGTCAATATCAATATTTCATTTTAAAACTTTTTAATTATTATAAGTATAAAAAAGATCATATACACTCACCTAAAGGATTATTAGGAACACCATACTAATACTGTGTTTGACCCCCTTTCGCCTTCAGAACTGCCTTAATTCTACGTGGCATTGATTCAACAATGTGCTGAAAGTATTCTTTAGAAATGTCGGCCCATATTGATAGGATAGCATCTTGCAGTTGATGGAGATTTGTGGGATGCACATCCAGGGCACGAAGCTCCCGTTCCACCACATCCCAAAGATGCTCTATTGGGTTGAGATCTGGTGACTGTGGGGGTCATTTTAGTACAGTGAACTCATTGTCATGTTCAAGAAACCAATTTGAAATGATTCGAGCTTTGCGACATGGTGCATTATCCTGCTGGAAGTAGCCATCAGAGGATGGGTACATGGTGGCCATAAAGGGATGGACATGGTCAGAAACAATGCTCAGGAAAGCCGTGGCATTTAAACGATGCCCAATTGGCACTAAGGGGCCTAAAGTGTGCCAAGAAAACATCCCCCACACCATTACACCACCACCACCAGCCTGCACAGTGGTAACAAGGCATGATGGATCCATGTTCTCATTCTGTTTATGCCAAATTCTGACTCTACCATCTGAATGTCTCAACAGAAATCGAGACTCATCAGACCAGGCAACATTTTTCCAGTCTTCAACTGTCCAATTTTGGTGAGCTCTTGCAAATTGTAGCCTCTTTTTCCTATTTGTAGTGGAGATGAGTGGTACCCGGTTGGGTCTTCTGCTGTTGTAGCCCATCCGCCTCAAGGTTGTGCGTGTTGTGGCTTCACAAATGCTTTTCTGCATACCTCGGTTGTAACGAGTGGTTATTTCAGTGAAAGTTGCTCATTATTAGCTTGAATCAGTCGGCCCATTCTCCTCTGACCTCTAGCATCAACAAGGGATTTTCGCCCACAGAACTGCCGCATACTGGATGTTTTTCCCTTTTCACACCATTCTTTGTAAACCCTAGAAATGGTTGTGTGTGAAAATCCCAGTAACTGAGCAGATTGTGAAGTACTCAGACCGGCCCGTCTGGCACCAACAACCATGCCACGCTCAAAATTGCTTAATCTCCTTTCTTTCCCATTCTGACATTCAGTTTGGAGTTCAGGAGATTGTCTTGACCAGGACCACACCCCTAAATGCATTGAAGCAACTGCCATGTGATTGGTTGATTAGATAATTGCATTAATGAGAAATTGAACAGGTGTTCCTAATAATCCTTTAGGTGAGTGTATTTACTAGTACAATCAAATCAATTAATCACATCTAACAAAAGTTTGATCATATTTAATATATGTATATACACACAAACTCACGCTCTCTCAGACAGAAACTCACTTTCTCACACACACACAGAAACTCACTTTCTCACACACACAGAAACTCACTCTCTCACTCACACACACACACACACACACACAAACTCACGCACTCTCTACTTTATTGTTCAGCCGCAGCTGTAAATTGGTCTTTGGTCTCACCATACAATCACAAAACATTTAACAATACACAACATCCACAATTTCAAAGCTTAAAATATTCACACATGTCCGACCCCTTATTGCATTTGGTACAAGTGTGTTTCTGAATGGCCTCTGGTGTTCTGTAACGAGGAGATGGTGATAACACAGTTGCTGTGGATGTGTGTTTGGTGTAGATGACTTCAGTCGAGTGAAGCTGATCTCTCTGCACAACGACGAAGGCTCGGATTACATCAATGCAAACTATATTCCTGTGAGTAAATCATCAATATCTAATCATTTGTGAACAAACAAGTATTCATTACTTCAATGAGCTCTGCCTTAAATTAATACATTTTTAGCTAACTGTGATTTTGTATATGTACATTTCTGAAATACATAACTTAGACAGTTTCCTCTGATAACAGATCACTGTAACTGTAATATGGACTCATGCACTTTCTATAAAGCTGTTGAAATGATGTGTATTGTAAAAAGCGCTGTACAAATAAATGTGAATTGAATTGAATATCAACTGTTGAAGAACCAGATGTTCTGTGTGTAATGTGCATCTCGTCTCCAGGGTTATAACTCCAAGAGAGTCTGATTATTAGCATGCATGAAAATAAAATAGAGTACAAAAACAGTGCATATAAGACAAACACAACTCAGTGTGTGATGTGCGTCTGCAGGGTTACAGCTCTCCGCACGAGTACATCGCCACGCAGGGGCCGCTGCCCGACACCAGGAACGAGTTCTGGAAGATGGTTCTGCAGCAGAAGTCCAACATCATCGTCATGCTGACCCAGTGTAACGAGCGCAGGAGGGTCAGTTCCCATGGCAACCGCCTCCGCTGGCCGCCATGGTTACGGAGCGCTGTGATGAGGTTGTGTAGGCACTAGCGGATGCTAACGGTGAATGTGCTCGTGTGCAGGTGAAGTGCGATCACTACTGGCCGTTCACCGAGGAGCCGGTGGCGTACGGAGAGATCACAGTCGAGATGCTGTCAGAGACCGACTCTCCCGAGTGGACCATCAGAGACTTCAGACTGGGATATGTGAGAACAACACGACAGACAGACAGATAGATGGTAGACAGATAAGATAAACAGACAGATAGATCGACAGATAGATAAAATAGACAGATGGATAGTCAGATAAGATGGATAGAAAGACAGATAGGAGAGATAGATAGAAAGACTGATAAGATAGATAGATAGATAGAAAGACAGATAAGATAGATAGATAGATAGATAGATGGATGGATAGATAGATAAAATCGACAGATGGATAGTCAGATATGGATAGACAAACAGATAAGATAGATAGATAAGACATAGGGATAGATAGATAGATAAGATAGACAGACAGATATGGACAGATAGACAGACAGATATGGATAGACAGATAGATAAGACAGACAGACAGATAGATAAGACAGACAGATATGGATAGACAGACAGATAGATAAGATAGACAGACAGACATGGATAGACAGACAGACAAGATAGATAGATAGAAAGACAGATAAGATAGATAGATAGATAGATAGATGGATGGATAGATAGATAGATAGATAGAAAGACAGATAAGATAGATAGATAGATAGATGGATGGATAGATAGATAGATAAAATCGACAGATGGATAGTCAGATATGGATAGACAAACAGATAAGATAGATAGATAGATAAGACATATGGATAGATAGACAGATAAGACAGACAGACAGATATGGACAGATAGATAGATAAGACAGACAGACAGATAGATAAGACAGACAGACATGGATAGACAGACAGACAAGATAGATAGATAGATAGATAGATAGATAGATGGATAGATAGATAGATAAAATCGACAGATGTATAGTCAGATATGGATAGACAAACAGATAAGATAGATAGATAAGACATATGGATAGATAGACAGTCGATAAGATAGATAAATAAGACATATGGATAGATAGACAGATAGATAAGATAGATAGACAGACAGATAGGGATAGACAGACAGATAGATAAGATAGACAGACGAGATATACAGATAGATAAGACAGACAGACAGATATGGATGGATAGATAAGATAGACAGAGAGATATGGATAGACAGATAGATAAGACAGACAGACAGACAGATATGGATAAACAGACAGACAGATAGAGACAGACAGAGATAGATAGACACACAGATATGGATAGACAGATAGATAAGACAGACAGACAGATATGGATAGACAGACAGATAGATAAGACAGACAGACAGATATGGATGGATAGATAAGACAGACAGACAGATATGGATAGACAGACAGATAGATAAGATAGACAGACAGACATGGATAGACAGACAGACAAGATAGATAGACACACAGATAAGATAGACCGACAAATAGATATGGACAGATAAGATAGACAGATCGACAGATATAGATAGATGGAGTATTATGTGATCTGATGTGTGTGTGTGGCCCCTCCCTCAGGCTGATGAGACTCAGGATGTTCTGCACTTTAACTACACGTCGTGGCCCGATCACGGGGTTCCCACAGTCAACGCCATCGAGAGCATCTTACAGTTCGTGCAGATCGTCCGGCAGCAGGTCAACAGAACCAAAGGCCCGATCGTCGTCCACTGCAGGTGAGGCCGTCAGTCGGGTCACGGGTCAGAGCCGTCGGTCGGGTCACGGGTCAGAGCCGTCGGTCGGGTCACGGGTCAGAGCCGTCGGTCGGGTCACGGGTCAGAGCCGTCGGTCGGGTCACGGGTCAGGCCGTCAGTCGGGTCACGGGTCAGGCCGTCAGTCGGGTCACGGGTCAGGCCGTCAGTCGGGTCACAGGTCAGAGCCGTCAGTCGGGTCACAGGTCAGGCCGTCAGTCGGGTCACGGGTCAGAGCCGTCGGTCGGGTCACGGGTCAGAGCCGTCAGTCGGGTCACGGGTCAGAGCCGTCAGTTGGGTCACGGGTCAGAGCCCCAGTCGGATCACGGGTCAGAGCCGTCAGTCGGGTCACGGGTCAGGCCGTCAGTCGGGTCACGGGTCAGAGCCGTCAGTCGGGTCACGGGTCAGAGCCGTCAGTCGGGTCACGGGTCAGGCCGTCAGTCGGGTCACGGGTCTGAGCCGTCGGTCGGGTAGTCAGTCGAACACGTGGATCAGAACTGGTTCACTGACCAGAGATAACAGCTCTTCACATGTGTTACTGACAGTATGATGCTCGTGTGTGTGTGTGTGTTCCCTCAGCGCTGGAGTGGGCCGGACCGGCACGTTCATCGCTCTGGACCGTCTGATGCAGCACATCCAGGAGCACGAGTATGTGGACGTCCTGGGCCTGGTGTCGGACATGCGCTCGCACCGGCTCTCCATGGTGCAAACTGAGGTACACAACCTGTGTGTGTGTGAGTGAGAGAGAGAGTGAGTGTGTGAGAGAGAGAGTTTGTGAGAGAGAGTGTGTGTGTGTGTGTGTGTGAGAGAGAGAGTGTGTGTGTGAGAGAGAATGTGTGAGAGAGAGAATGTGTGTGTGAGAGAGTGTGAGTGTGAGAGAGTGTGTGTGAGAGTGAGAATGTGTGTGTGAGAGAGTGTGAGAGTGTGTGTGAGTGAGAGAGAAAGAGAATGTGTGCGTGTGTATGTGTGTGTGAGAGAGAGTGTGTGCAAGTACGTGGACGTCCTGTGCCTGGTGCCGGACTTTCACTGTGTGTGTGATTGTTTGAGTGTGTATGTGTCTCTGAATGTGAGTGTAAATGCAAAATTGCAGAAAGTTGTGTGTGATGGGTATGTTTAGTGTAAGAGGAGAGAATATACAGTTTGTACAGTGTAAAAACCATTACGTCTAAGGAGAGTCCCCTTAAAAACACTGTGTGTATGTGTGTGTGTGTGTGTGTGTGTGTGTGTGCAGGAGCAGTACGTGTTCATCCATCAGTGTGTCCTGCTCATGTGGAAGAAGAAGAAGCAGCAGTCGCACACTAGTGATGTCATCTACGAGAACGTCAGCAAGTCCTAATGAAGTGAGTTCCAAGCCTCTATTGTGGTCGCCGGTGCAGTTGTCCGTCAGAACACATTCACACAGCGGGATTCTGAATAAATATTTAGCATACCAAATATCTCACGCGCGCGGCGATTCTCTCAGATCGCGTCTTTGATCATTCACAATGTGTTTAGAACCGGATAGTTCTGGGATCGAGTCTCCAGGATGGTTCTCCGGGAACTAATGATCCCTTAGGAACGTTTTCCTGGTTGCATTCGCTCCGCTAGTAGGAACTCTAACGTAACACACGCTTGTTGTTGGGACTTTTATTGTGACGGTGTTGAGAACGCCTGAGCACACAGCGCTCACATTCTCCTGTTCATTCGTTCACGATCTGTCGATCAGTCCTGTCCAATACGGTATTAGATAGAACTGATATTCATAGAAAGTAGACAGTAATAAAGTTATTAGCGTATGGCGTGTGTTTGATGTCAGTGTCGCTGAGCAGAAACACATGATCACGTTTCTCTCGGTCTCCTCAAAGTTGCGTTGGGTTTTCTCCTCAGTGTAAAGATTGAGAGCTCCATCTGTCTCTGTTTTACATGTAGAGTTAGTTTCTGGAGTAAATATATAGGCTATAATCTGTGCGTTTAGCTGTTTAATAATGGCGGACGCAGCGAACACTTAACCGCTGTGTGAATGTGAATGTGTAGTTCCTATAGCGCTGGTTTAGACTCTGAAGTAGGAGTAAATCAGTTCCTCTAACTGTACGTTCACACCGCCGCCGACTTGAGCTTCCAAAGCTACCGGAAGTCGTCTTCTCTCCGCTGCAAGAAGCGCTAAATCCATCGGCGTTGCGTTTTGGGCGTCAATCAGAAAGTTGAAAGTAGCTCAACTTTATGGTAATGAGCTATGACACGATTCAGCGGCAAAACGGCAGCAACCAATCGAATTCATCAGCGCTGGCTGATTCCGGAGAAACATACGATGTAAACTTTAGTTCCTACCAAAACATTAGTTCCGAGAAAATGGAGGAGAAGCTAATCATCACTGTTGCTAGGTTTCCTATCATTTATGATAAGACGTTGTTTGCATATAGATAACGGTTCTGGAGTGTATCATGAAGTCCGACGTCTTCTCCGCAAATACAACAACTTCGCGATGATCCATAATGATCCAGTGATACACGTTTGAGGATGAGCGCAACTTTTTTTTGGAAAATATTTACGAACGCTCGTTTTAAGCGGGAATGCAATTCATTTGCTCACGGTAACGCCAATGTGACCAATTGCAATAGATGCAAATAATAATGGCTAATTCTTTTTTTTCCCGAGCAAATGTGACCAAAACGGTTATAAAAATGGTGTCATTATAAAAGGTTTCTAGTGTCGATGTATTGCTTGTTTTTTCTGTTTACATTTCATGCTTTGACCACTGATCTATATAGAATGACATTATATAGATCAGTGGTTGTGACACTTCTCCTCTCTCAAACATTGATTGCTGCTACGTCAGAGCGGCCAAAGCGTCAACAAGCTTCCCCGTACTTTTTTCGTCCGTGACAGCGGCCAGAGCTTCTTCAGAGAAAGCCGCGGCGGTGTGTACGTACAGTAGAGTTCCTAGAACTAAAATCATTCTTAGTTCCTGCGGTGCGAAAGCCGCTATAGTCACTCGCATGAACTAAAATCATTAAAGGATTAGTTCACCTCAAAATGAAAATTTCCTAATAATTTACTCACCCCTATGGCATCCAAGATATCCATGTCTTTCTTTCCTCAATGGAAGAGAAATTAAATTTGAGGAAAACATTTCTGGATTTTTCTTCGAATAATGGACTTCAATGGCAACCAGCGTTTTGAAGTCCAAATCAATGCAGTTTCAAAGGTCTTTGAAGTGCTTCAGCGGACTGTGCACGATCGCAGCTGAGGAGGAGGGGCTTATCTAGCGAAACGATGGGTCATTTTCAAAAAAAAATATGGTCCCACTTTATATTAAGTGGCTTTAAGTATTATGTACTTACAGTGAAAAATATGTACAATGTACTTATTGTGTTCATGTTGTATTGTAAAAACTTTTGCTGCTATTGAGATGTGATACGGGTAAGGTTAGGGTCAGGTGTGTGTGATACGGGTAAGGTTAGGGTCAGGTGTGTGTGATACTGGTAAGGTTAGGGTCAGCTGTGTGTGTGATACGGATAAGGTTAGGGTCAGGTGTGTGTGATACGGATAAGGTTAGGGTCAGGTGTGTGTGATACGGGTAAGGTTAGGGTCAGGTGTGTGTGATACGGGTAAGGTTAGGGTCAGCTGTGTGTGATACGGGTAAGGTTAGGGTCAGCTGTGTGTGATACGGGTAAGGTTAGGGTCAGGTGTGTGTGATACGGGTAAGGTTAGGGTCAGGTGTGTGTGATACGGGTAAGGTTAGGGTCAGCTGTGTGTGTGATACGGATAAGGTTAGGGTCAGGTGTGTGTGATACGGGTAAGGTTAGGGTCAGCTGTGTGTGGTACGGGTAAGGTTAGGGTCAGGTGTGTGATACTGGTAAGGTTAGTTAGGATCAGGTGTGTGTGATACGGATAAGGTTAGGGTCAGGTGTGTGTGATACGGGTAAGGTTAGGGTCAGCTGTGTGTGATACTGGATAAGGTTAGGGTCAGCTGTGTGTGATACTGGATAAGGTTAGTTAGGGTCAGGTGTGTGTGATACGGGTAAGGTTAGGGTCAGGTGTGTGTGATACGGGTAAGGTTAGGGTCAGCTGTGTGTGATACTGGTAAGGTTAGGGTCAGCTGTGTGTGATACGGGTAAGGTTAGGGTCAGCTGTGTGTGATACGGGTAAGGTTAGGGTCAGGTGTGTGTGATACGGGTAAGGTTAGGGTCAGGTGTGTGTGTGATACGGGTAAGGTTAGGGTCAGGTGTGTGTGATACGGGTAAGGTTAGGGTCAGGTGTGTGTGATACGGGTAAGGTTAGGGTCAGGTGTGTGTGATACGGGTAAGGTTAGGGTCAGGTGTGTGTGATACGGGTAAGGTTAGGGTCAGGTGTGTGTGATACGGGTAAGGTTAGGGTCAGGTGTGTGTGATACGGATAAGGTTAGGGTCAGGTGTGTGTGTGATACGGGTAAGGTTAGGGTCAGGTGTGTGTGATACGGGTAAGGTTAGGGTCAGGTGTGTGTGATACGGGTAAGGTTAGGGTCAGCTGTGTATGATACGGGTAAGGTTAGGGTCAGCTGTGTGTGATACGGGTAAGGTTAGGGTCAGGTGTGTGTGATACGGATAAGGTTAGGGTCAGGTGTGTGTGATACGGATAAGGTTAGGGTCAGGTGTGTGTGATACGGATAAGGTTAGGGTCAGCTGTGTGTGATACGGGTGAGGTTAGGGTCAGGTGTGTGTGATATGGGTGAGGTTAGAGTCAGGTGTATGTTACGTAGGGTCAGGTGTGTGTGATACGGATAAGGTTAGGGTCAGCTGTGTGTGATACGGGTGAGGTTAGAGTCAGGGGTGTGTGATACGGATAAGGTTAGGGTCAGCTGTGTGTGTGATACGGATAAGGTTAGGGTCAGGTGTGTGTGATACGGGTAAGGTTAGGGTCAGCTGTGTGTGATACGGGTAAGGTTAGGGTCAGGTGTGTGTGATACGGGTAAGGTTAGGGTCAGGTGTGTGTGATACTGGTAAGGTTAGGGTCAGCTGTGTGTGTGATACGGGTAAGGTTAGGGTGAGGTGTGTGATACTGGTAAGGTTAGTTAGGATCAGGTGTGGTAAGGTGTGTGTGATACGGGTAAGGTTAGGGTCAGCTGTGTGTGATACTGGTAAGGTTAGGGTCAGCTGTGTGTGATACGGGTAAGGTTAGGGTCAGGTGTGTGTGATACGGATAAGGTTAGGGTCAGCTGTGTGTGATACGGGTAAGGTTAGGGTCAGGTGTGTGTGATACGGGTAAGGTTAGGGTCAGGTGTGTGTGTGATACGGGTAAGGTTAGGGTCAGGTGTGTGTGATACGGGTAAGGTTAGGGTCAGGTGTGTGTGATACGGGTAAGGTTAGGGTCAGGTGTGTGTGATACGGGTAAGGTTAGGGTCAGCTGTGTGTGATACGGGTAAGGTTAGGGTCAGGTGTGTGTGATACGGATAAGGTTAGGGTCAGGTGTGTGTGATACAGATAAGGTTAGGGTCAGCTGTGTGTGATACGGGTGAGGTTAGAGTCAGGTGTATGTTACGTAGGGTCAGGTGTGTGTGATACGGGTAAGGTTAGGGTCAGCTGTGTGTGATACAGGTAAGGTTAGGGTCAGGTGTGTGTGATACGGATAAGGTTAGGGTCAGCTGTGTGTGATACGGGTAAGGTTAGGGTCAGCTGTGTGTGATACGGATAAGGTTAGGGTCAGGTGTGTGTGATACGGGTAAGGTTAGGGTCAGGTGTGTGTGATACGGATAAGGTTAGGGTCAGGTGTGTGTGATACGGATAAGGTTAGGGTCAGCTGTGTGTGATACGGGTAAGGTTAGGGTCAGGTGTGTGTGATACGGGTAAGGTTAGGGTCAGGTGTGTGTGTGATACGGGTAAGGTTAGGGTCAGGTGTGTGTGATACGGGTAAGGTTAGGGTCAGGTGTGTGTGATACGGGTAAGGTTAGGGTCAGGTGTGTGTGATACGGGTAAGGTTAGGGTCAGCTGTGTGTGATACGGGTAAGGTTAGGGTCAGGTGTGTGTGATACGGATAAGGTTAGGGTCAGGTGTGTGTGATACAGATAAGGTTAGGGTCAGCTGTGTGTGATACGGGTGAGGTTAGAGTCAGGTGTATGTTACGTAGGGTCAGGTGTGTGTGATACGGATAAGGTTAGGGTCAGCTGTGTGTGATACGGGTGAGGTTAGGGTCAGGGGTGTGTGATACGGATAAGGTTAGGGTCAGGTGTGTGTGATATGGGTGAGGTTAGAGTCAGGTGTGTGTGGTCAGGTGTGTGATACGTAGGGTCAGGTGTGTGTGTGGTATGGGTCGGTTTAAGGCTGGGATAAGGTGTAAGGGAAGGGTCAACAGTTTAATTACTAATGTAATTACATACATTAATTACAGCTGTAATTACATGTAGGTATTTTTAAAATATAAGTACAACGTAAAAACATGTATGTACACAATAAGTCCATTGTATCAAATTATTAGTTTCAATGTAAGTACATAGTACTTAAAGCCACTTAACATAAAGTGGGACCAAAAATATACATATATACTTTTTAACTACAATTGTGCGGATTGAGCTGATCTGCAACGCGCCGGGAACTACATCATCATGTTGAAAGGTCACTGTCGATATCAGCTCAATCCGAACAATCGTAGTTAAAAAGTATATATATATATATTTTTTTTTTTTCTTTTTTTTTTTTAAATGACCCATCGTTTCGCTAGATAAGCCCCTCCTCCTCAGCTGATCGTGCACAGTCCGCTGAAGCACTTCAAAGACCTTTGAAACTCCATTGATTTGGACTTCAAAACGCTGATTGCCATTGTCCATTATTCAAAGAAAAATCCAGAAATGTTTTTATCAAAAAACGTATTTTCTCTTCCACTGAGGAAAGAAAGACATGGATGTCTTGGATGGCATTGGGGTGAGTACATTTTTTTTTTTTCATTTTGAGGTCAACTAACCCCTTAAGTTTTAACTCACGTGTGTCTCGCTCTGTTTTTCCTGCAGGTCTGATTCATCGACACTGAAAGCATTGTCCGCAGAGGAGAATCTCACACTCATTTACTCCCCATACAAGCTCTTATTTAACCACGAAACAAATCAAATGCCTTAAAAAACGAGCTGCCTCGTTCTCCCGGCCCGACGGATCCATCAGCATCTAGTGTTTTAGTTTGTGTGTGAATCTCAGGATCATCTGCGCTTGTTTTAGGCCGGTGTAAAGTGTGTGTTGTGAGTTTATATCGCACTCTGTCTGTAATAGAGTTAGTTTTCACGTCTTCAGAAGAAGCCGAGCGGTTCAAAAACAGCGTTTTGGACCATTAATCTCCATCACTGCCACACACTGATGCGCTCAAGACACTGACGGGAGAAAGCAACGGAAGAGGGATTTCCCCAACACACCGTCAGATCTGCTACTGTGTGAGATTGTTCGAGTGTGTGTGAGAGTGAGTGAATATGAGTTTGTGTGTGAGTGAGTGAGAGAACGTGAGTATGTGTGAGTGAATGTGTATGTGTGAGCGAGTGAGTGTTTGAGTGTCTGTGTGAGTGAGTGAGTGTGTGTGTGTGTGTGTGTATGTATGTTTGAGTGAATGTGAGTGTGTGTGAGTAAATGTGTGAATGTGAGTGTGTGTGAGTAAATGCGTGAGTGTGATTGTGTGTGAGTGTGTGTGTATGTATGTGTGAGTGAGTGGGTTAATGTGTGAGAGTGTATGTGTGTGTGAGTGAGTGTTTGTGTGTGTGTATGTGTGAGTGAGTGAATGTGTGAGTGTTTGTGTGTGTGAGATAAAGCAACGAAAGAAGGATTATCTGAACAGACTGATCGCATCTGAGGTCAACGCTGCGCTTCTGTGTGTTTCTGCTAAAGTTTCATCACACACACACACATCAGCTGAACTTCCGACTTCATCTGCACACACTGGATTGTCACTGGCGTTGAGTTCGAGTTTACACTCGTCGACTCTTTCCAGTGGCATTTGCACAATTCCGGTGAAGCGGCTGCGGTCGGACTGAATGTGAGCATCCAGCAACTCGTGTATATCATCATCATCATCACTGCTGAATCTGACACTGATGTCGTGTTGCATGCTGCAAAATGAAAGACTTGAGATTAGTCTCATCTTTAGGTTTAGACTCGAGCTCAGAGTCCCGGCTGACAGGGAACGTTAAAGCATTAGTTCACCTCAGAATTAAAATTTCCTGATAATTTACTCACACACACGTCATCCAAGATGTTCATGTTTTTCTTTCTTCAGTCGAAAAGACATGAAGGTTTTTGAGGAAAACACTCCGGGATTTTCTCCATATAGTGACTTCAATGGAGTCCAACGGTCCAAATGTGAGTTTCAGTGCAGCTTCAAAGTCTCGACATGATCCAGCCGAGGAATAAGAGTCTGATCTAGACAAACCAGTGCACATTTATAACTAAAATACACATTTATATACTTTTAACTCATCTTGCACTACCTGTGAAGCGACACACATTACGTAATAATGTTGAAAGGTCACGTGTGTTCTGGTTCAGAAATGTAGGATAGGGCGAATAACTCCCTCTCATTTTCTCCTCCAACTCCAAAATCGTCCGACATCGTTGTTTTACCTTTTATTTTAATTATTTATTTTTGTGCGTTTGATTTAGTCTTTGTAAACACTAGATCTGTTCTTACCCCTATGTCACGCTTGACCTTTCAACCTGACAACGTAATGTGCGTCGCATCACAGCTCGTGCAAGATGAGTTAAAAGTATATAAATGTGTATTTTGTTATAAATGTGCGCTGGTTTGTCTAGATCAGACTCTTATTCCTCGGCTGGATCGTGTCGACACTTTGAAGCTGCACTGAAACTCACATTTGGACCTTCGACCCGTTGGACTCCATTGAAGTCACTATATGGAGAAAATCCCGGAGTGTTTTCCTCAAAAACCTTCATGTCTTTTCCACTGAAGAAAGAAAGATATGAACATCTTGGATGACGTGTGTGTGTGAGTAAATTATTAGTAAATTTTAATTCTGAAGTGACCTAATCCTTTAATAGAACGTTCATTCAAAGTTATCTGGTCTTTAATAATGTTCTCAAAACATTACCATCATTCAAGGAACATTTAATTCTAAAACATTTTTTAAATGTTAAATGAAACAATGTATCGTTGTTTCAGAATGTTCAGAGAACATTCAAATGTAACGTTCCCGAAGAATGATAAAATGGAATGTTGAGCGTTTTTAAACATTTTAAAATGCTTTTAGAATTTTCTGAGAACATTCAGAAACAAAGTTTCCGGGAAGATTACGAACGATACGTTCTTGTTGTCAGCTGGGCTGTTATTTCCACACTTGCCTGTTCTGTCAAACACACAAGTGAGTTTACAAATGTCTTGAGTTTACAGGCTGTTTCCTCATCTGAGATGTGAGTTTTATAATATCAACAAGGCACTGAGCTGTAAATACTGTTTATTTCAAGAAGAAATGACAAAAGAATTGCTGTATTGTGTTAAAATGAACTGGTTCATCTTGATAAGAACGAAACTGGATTCGGAGCAGACGGGCCACTTCACTTGATCAGTTTTCTTTCGTTTTTGTCCAGGTCAAACTCGTTTGTCTTTTGGTGCCATTCTTGTGTATTGTGTGACTTCAAGTAGCAGAGCAATCCACAATCGCCATCAGAGTTTTAATGTGTGTTTGTTTGGAAAAAAAAATAAACGTTTGAACACGTATTCCTATGAGCTGGAGTTGTTTTGTGTGACTGACTAACACGTCTTTATTTTTTGGCACTTTTTCAGACTCCTCTATTAGAAGTGTGTGTTTTGTATACAATATGCATTAATATCGGTTCTGTTTATCGGTAGAGTAGACCGATATATCGATTTCCCGATATTTAAGTATTTTTCTTTTATCTGGTATAGATTTTGTAGCTAATATTGGATATTCTGATAAATGGTGTCATCTTGTGTGCGTTTTGAGAATTTTGTGCAAGGCCGTCATTAAACGAGTCAACAATAGTGTTCAAAGGTAAAATCCCTTAATCAATTTTATTTAACATAACAGCCATCAATGCACAAATGAGATGTTATATTAATGCTTATTTAGTTTAAAATTGGTGCTAAAAATATACAAACTCGGAGTCACGTAATCCGTCAAGTCCTGTCCCAATAAAGTCGTAACTTTCATGCATTACATAAAAAAAAAGAAATTGACACTATTTAGACTGTTTTATGCTTTTTTTCATTTTTTTAGAGTTATTTCTACATGCTATATTCATTACCTGTTTGTTTACCTTATTAAAGATTTTATTTTAAAAAGACACTTTAGTGGTAGTCTTTATTGGGACAGAACTTAACGGATTACGTGACTGTGAGTTTGTCTCTATTTTTAGCGCCAAGTTTAAATTACATAGGCCTGTCAAACATTTATGTAGCATCTTATTTGTGCATTAATGGATGTTTTGTTAAAGTTAATCAAAGCAAGTTTCTTTACCGGTGAACACCGTTGTGCAGTGCTTTAACGGTCTTGCCCACAAGATGCCACCATTTATCGGTTAAAGGTGCTCTAAGCAATGTCGGGTGACATCACTTCTTGTTGACGTTTAAATTATTGTCAAACAAAACGAAGGCTAGCTAGACCCTCCCTCCTCCTCATCCGCGCACTTACACCGCACCCCCAAACCCTTCTTATCGGTTATTGGCTGGAACAGTTTGTTATGTTTCGTGGTGCGGGTTAGCCCAGTTTGTTTTTGTTGCCATTTGTGGAGCCTGGGGTGTCTGCAGAGACCGTGTTTTTTTTACAGTGTGTTCAGGGGACAGGCAGCTAGCGGATAGTGAGGAGATGTTTGTTGTATGTGACAAAAAATTTTGTTTTGTGTTTTGGCCTAAAAAACGCGTGACATCGCTTTGAGCACCTTTAATCTGAGATTACAAAACCAATACTCGTTTATGGAAAAATGGTTAAATCTACTACAGAAATAAACTTTCCGTCTCTTATTTCTTTGGAGTCTGTTAGTCCAGGTTTTGTGTGTCAAACCCACACCTAATGTTCTTGGTTTTCAGGGAGTTGGAGATTTATTTACGTGTGGCGACTGCTAACAGGAGGGACTGAAGAAATCTGTTTTTGTTTATTTACTTGTTAATGTTTATTGCAAAAGATTAAAAAAAAATACATGCAATACCAAAATTAAACTTTAAACAATCTATCGTTTCCAAATTACAGCAGATAGCGTGTTCAGTGACGTTATATTCACAGCCTATGTGATTAGCTTAAAATGTTTTGGTAGTAGGTCGCGCATTTCCAGGACAAACCTGGTAAGTAGGAGCAAAGTGCACTTCTATATATACAGTCTTCAGTAGTATTCATGAGTGTGTCAGTGTGAACGTTAACTGATCGTTCAGTGTTTTATAGATCGCATTATTTGCACCGTTTTAGTGGACTAATTAAATAAAAAGAATGAGTATTGTTCTGAACACAGTCTGTTTGTTTAATCTGTCTGATGACGTGAGTTTGGGCGGGACTGTCTATTTGTGTTTGATAACGCACATTATGGGATCTGTGTTTGATGCGTTAACTCGTTTTCCGATTTAATATGGAAAGAAAAATGAGAAAACGGCGCATTTATTTATTTGTTTTTCTTTTTTAAAAACAAGTATTTCAGCTTGATGGAACTGTGGAAGAACAGAGTGTGGCACGGGTTAATCTTTGGTTGACCAATCAGCGAAAAGAGGCGTCTCATGCCCGCCCACATGTGGAAATTGAATATTCAAATCGCTTATCAATTTTCTAGCCCTGAACCTAAAAACGTGGAAACATGGTGAATTCTTGTAATTCTTTTTCTTCTGAGATGAACAGAGGCTGATTATTCTGCTGCGAATTCTGTTTCGAATCATTGGTTCAGAGCGTGTATTAAAGGCATCATATGATGCTATTTTCAAAGATCAATATTTTGGGTGTAATAGAATGTGTTTACATGCTTTAATGTTCCAAAAATGCATTATTTTTCACATACTGTACATTATTGTAGCTCCTCTATGCCCAGTCTTCTGAATTCTACAAGCCCTTTTTTCCGAAAAGCATAGTGTGCTCTGATTGGCCAGCTGACCCAATGTGTTGTGATTGGCCGAACACCTCAAGCGACTGTCGGAAATGTTAACTCTCCTTACCATAATCGCAATCTTCAGCTTCCAAAGCAATTATAAAGACAGTTAATCACGTCGTCAGTTTTACCATATCAGTTCGAGTCAGTCGATTCTGGAATGACCGAGCCGATCGATCGGAACATGATACACGTGTGTATTTACATTACACAAGCCGTGGTTCAAATTGTTGTTATAATGATTTTTTTTATGTCTAAACAATTCTAAATGAAATACTTGGGAAAGGTACATGAATCCTCTGCTGCCATCTAGTGGCTGAAGTAGAACATTCATATTTTTTTATTTATTTTTTTATTTAAAAGGTTTGTTTTCCAGTAGATGGCAGCAATCTTCTAAACCATGGCACATTTTTTTATAATTACCATGAATGAAATAGAGAAATGTAGATCTAGGCTTGGGCGATAAAACGGTATCGGTATTTAACGACTGTACAACTTCAATAACAATAGAAACATGTTCAGTATAAGGCTCGATATACTTTTACTTAAATACAATAAAAAGTAAATAGACATGAAGTTTGGTTGAATATGCCTTGATAAAAGGAGTGTGCTACGAGCGACAAGCAAACAAGTTGCGTTGCGTAGGGGTGTGCAAAATTGACAAATTATATCTCTATATTTTATGTGATTTTATCGATGAAGATAATAAGACGATATTTTGCTGGGAGTGTTTATTGTGCTGGTATTTTGGCAGGTTTAAGACTGTCGTGGACAGCTGACTCCTAAAGTTTTTGATATTCTTCATATTCTGTGTGGTGGTTAGTTCGCATCAGTGAGAAATTATCTTTTCCAAGAAGTTTACATTGATTTATTTGACCTTTTTAGCATTAAAAAGCCATTTTTAAAAACACTATTTAAACGTATGCATTATATTTGTGTCAAATTCTTACATTTAATCGATTCAATAAAAAATAATGAGACAATAGGGCATTTACAAATCAAATTAAATCAGTATCAACAAAATTAATCTCTGCAGTTCAGAGGAAACAGAATCTGCATCTGAATTGGCGTTTCGATGCTTTTACACAGACTGTTCAATGCATATCAGAGGGACATGAATGAGTTTAATCTGCTCTTACACATGCAGAAATTATGATGTTTTAAACATAAAATGTTGAATATTGATATTTTGAAATTATTTAAAAAAGGAAAAGATATTTTAAATCTAAAATTAAATCTGCCAGTAGGTGGCAACTACCATTGAAACAACAGCTAAATAGAAAACATAGAAAAATAAAGGAAGACCCCATGCCTAAATTGGAGATAGGCTACAGCAATCAGCTTCACTAAACGACCGAACGTGCTCTTTTAACACGGACATTTAATAAAAAGACGGAACGATGGATTTTTTCGCTTCAGCGATACGATAGGACTAGGTGAGTGAACTTATATATATATATATATAATAATATATATTGTCTTGATGTCCGTGTCGTTTTCTATAAATATTCAGGTATATAAGTGATCAAAAAAGCCATTTTAAAGTAGTTAAGAAATCGGACCGCTAAAATTTTGTGTGGCTCCTCTATTTTAAAGGGGTCCTATAATGCCCTTTTCACAAGATGTAAAATAAGTCTCTGTTGTCCCCAGAGCGTCCATGTGAAGTTTTAGCTAAACAATTTTTTTTTATATATAGCATGTTAAAATTGTCACTTTTTGAGGGTGAACAAAAACCCACCGTTTTTGTATCTGTCCCTTTAAATGCAAATGAGCTGCTGCTCCCAGCACAGAGGGCGGAGCTACAAGAGCTCATGTCCTGAAAATGTCTAAAACTTTTAGCCTTTTATGTTCAAACTGGAGTCAGACAAAGATGGAGAGACACGAGAAGTGACAACATTTCTGAATGGTTAGTTGGTGAATTTATGTAGCTTATGTGTAGTTATCTTCAAGTTATTGATTAGCATATTCTGTCATGATAATCTATAAATTGTGTTCTTGGGGGTGGGGTTTATGTAAATTTTAGGGTTAGTGATGTCACGAACCAAGGAGGAATGTTGTGTAGTTCCTACCAACCGCTTGTTGTAGTCCTTAACCCTCTGGGGACGGATTGGGCGGTACCGGCCAAAATGGCATACTTTTACAAATGTGTAATTATCTTAAAAACTTTTTTCAGATTCCACCGAAAACGGTGATAACAAACTTACCCGGCTTGTATACACACTTCCTTGTTGCGCAATACCACTACATCAAAGGCCAATGAAATCGATGTTGTTTGGCAGATTCACGAGCAACAACCAATAATAAAAATTGCCGATGGAGGAATATTTTTCTTACCCAATCAGAGGAAGGTTACTATGACGTATTCTAGCAAATCGGAGAACTCTGTAGCCGTGCAAGGGGTGGTGCTATATATACTATTACGCAAACAGCGTTGAGTGGCAGAGACGACAGAAAGCGAACGGACGCGTCGAGTATAAACAAGGCTTTATGGAGCGAGAGCGCACAGAGATATGAGAGAGAGACAGAACAATTATAATATACACATACAATTATAGCATTATTTATTGTTTGAACACTTTTATGATGGCAAGCAGTAAACGATTTAGGTAGAACTAGCTCTGGAACAATTACTGGAGAGTGACGAGGAGAAAGCATTGCTTAGAAAATTCTAAGCATTCCTAAGAAAAACGCCTGGGACTAGTTGTAAATAAAGTTAAAATTTTCATTGTTCTTTACACATTTTATTTAACAATTACACATGTCTGTCAAGCAAAGGCTTTGACAAATATATTTTTTGTTCAAAAACTGTTCACTATTGTTGTGTGCTGTGTGATTTTCAAAAATAAATGCCAAAAATCGAATTTCCGTTTTTGAAATTCTCTAGTTTATTATACATTTTCACTCATACTTCCTTTATAAACATATTACATGCGTGCTTATGTTAGCTTAGGGTCTTCTGAATCCATAGATACCAAACACATAGTGTTCCATCTCCATTACATATGGTTTATAAGCCCAAATGTAAAAATAGAGAAAACGGAGCAAAAAGAGCTTAGTCCCCAGAGGGTTAAAAAGCAATTTCTTTAAAGTAAAATATCTGCCTTTTCTTTTAACTTTGAGCATCGTAACTTTGCAGATGTTGTTTATGCTCAAACAGCAACATTACACGCTAACTAAAGTTAGAAAAATGAAATCATAATCAACCAATCAATTTTTATTTCTCTGATCTACATATCCCAAAGAATTGGATAACAATAACTTTAAAAACATGTCATGCAGCTGATTATTTTTCTCTCCTTATGCCAGTGAAGAAAGTAAACATAGGGTCAACTGATAGGTTGATGTATGAATCATTTTCTCAGAAGCGTTCATTTACTGAAAGCTACTAGGAAAGCCTAACTAAGTTTATTAAATGCATTCACAATAAATACACATTCATTAGTGATCTTATTCCTAACACAGGGCCGTAGACAGGGCTTTATAATCAAAGAGGTCCTAAATTTAAGGTTGTCAGGGGGTTCAAATTTTTTATTTCTCTGATGTGTGCATTTCAAGACATTTGAAGGCCAGAAAAGGATAAGAAATAGCTTTAAAACCATGTCAGTGGCAGTAGATTATCAATACCTGCTCCTCATCTCCATAACTCTTTCTTTTTCTCTCAGTCTCTTCATTTAGCCCGGTCTCTTCCCCTCCGAAAAATGAACTTTTTTAATTGACTGAAGGCTACAAATTTTATTAAATTAATTCTCAACATGTACACATTCATTATTAATCTTGTGCCCAACATGATGCAAACGGCTTTGTTAATGTTTCTTGTCACCTCACAATGACAGTAAACTAATTATTACATTAGGCCAACATGAATCACGTTACATAAGCCTATTTTCAGTATATTAGTTTGCCTGATTATTTTTGTCATTCGTTTAACATTTATGACCTAAAAAACTGTCAAATATGAAATGTTTAGTTCAGCTACCTACATCTTATCTCGCATTTGACGACCATAAACTGAAGCGTCAGTCACTCTGGTAAGATTCGCGCTCAGCAGCTTCTGTGAACATATAGCCCGACTATTTGATTTTTAAAGAAACTGCAGCATATAACATTTTGTCAGAACATTGCATGTTATTTTGTTCAGTTGTCATTCAGAATCGTGATTCTGTTTGACACAAAAAAGTGATTCTCAATTTATCCAGAATCGTGCAGCACTTTAACACTTATTTAATTTTCATATAAAATATAAGACAGAAAATATTTGTTTTAAGTTTATTTAGATTTGTGTTTTGTTTTAAAATTACTTGTTGTCTACCTTAATAAATTGGGTAAATTAAAAATACAGTGGTTAAATTAAAACTATTATTATTGATATTGAATGATAAACATAATCGTAATTTATTTAGCTGTATCGCCCAGGCCTACGTACATCTTTAAAATGTTTAAATGTTACTATTTTATGAAAATCTGTCATTAGAAATGATTAAAAATATCCCCAAAATATTAATATTCTTGATGTTGCATTGCGCTCCATTACTCACCGCTCTGTTTGTTGCAAGAATGACAAAAGGTTTTAAAAGTTACATGGCTAATCAAATTAAAGAAGGCAGACTTGGGCGAATGCAATTTCCAACGCAAGTGATCCTAGTTTACACAGTGAAAGAGTGCGTGATAAAGTTTAAGTATCTAAATATTATATATGGCAATTGTTTTACAATAGAAATGAACTAATATCAGTAATAAAATGATAAAACAGTAATATCCAGTAATACAGACTAGTAAGACTTGGAAATATGTTATCATTTACAGGATTCATGTGATGAGGCAAGAAATATTTTGTGTTTTTGACATATTTAGCCTACGAATAGTGAATATGCGCAGATTTTATAATAAAATATTTCTTGCAAATATTTAATTATTTGTTTTCTTTATAATACAGACCCCCTAATCACCCACCCCCTAAAAAATGTGGTCCCCCTCCACAATGTTCAAGACATGACTATGGCTTTGATGTAAAGGTATATATTTAAATTATTATAAATTGAGGCAAATGCAAAAATACCATAAATCCCCCAAAACTGCACAGTAAAAAAATTAAAAGTGAGTTAGGCTATATAACGTATGTTTGTGTTTTAAAAAAATACATTAAGTTACAACACATTTTTCTGTCTGGTTATAATAGCTAGTTGGATAGAAAAAAATAGTTTTGCCCTATAGCAACTAATCATAGCATCGCATAAGTGATAATAGCCTATTTTATTATATGTATAATATTATAGCTATAAGACACCTTTGTTTTTTTGCACGTTTCCCTTCTTCATTTTCCCAATTTAGGCTCCTGATGATGTCTTAGACCCTTTTTCTTTTTCATAATTTACATTTTTGTTGATTTGTAAAAAGAAAAATGTCGATTCTCCCGCTCCTTCTACTGACGTCACCTCAGAACCCCCAATATATGCCTTACTCTACACTGCACAAAACTCTGCATTTAAAACTGTCAAAAGCAAATAAAACTTAAACAAATAATAAAAGATACTTACCGGCTATGATTCAGAAGTGCCAGATTGCCCTAGAAAATTTGAAATTGCCTTTGTGCACATCCAGTCTTGTGCTCTCCCGGGTTCGGGAAACTGTCCTCTGTAAAATACGCTGCACACACACGAACAGTTGTATTGTTCTGGAACAGTGTTGTGAATTAATCCACTAATTCTTAATTGTGTCAACTTTTAAAAGGTCAAATAGTAGAAACACGCACCGTCTCTACAAAATGGCGGCGACAACCATAGACAGTAAAAGAACAACCCGAGAACAACGCACCACAATTGAAACCACGCCTCTTTTCTTCGCGTACGCATTTGGGCGGCATTATGCAAATATTTCTAGCTAGTGACGTAGGTCGGCGAGGGAGCGTTCGATCGCGGCGTTTTGCGTTCTGCCTTTCTCTTTTCTCTTTAGATAGAATAAATATTTATGTGGGAGACTGCGCTTTGTAACTTTGCAGATCTTATACGTGCATAAACAGCTACATAAAACAATAAAGAAATAGGAAAACAGAAAACGCATCATAAACTGGTCAAATCACGTGATCTCAGCAAATCGAGGCTTCGTTCGTGGCGTCATAAATTATTCATCACTAGAGACCATTTGATGTGGTCAAATACTGATGTGTGTTTTAACTGATCTGCCAGTTTTATATTGTAGCTAGTTTTAATGACTAACACGCTTGTGTGAGAGTGATAGTTCATTTTATCTAAATGCCCCCCCCCCCCCCCCCGTATTTATTAAAAAAACACAAATTATACACTTCATACTTAATGATTTCTATATCTCATTTACGAGATTCTGCTTTGATTAGTGTGTAAAAGGCTCCATTAAAATCAACGGTCACTAAACGTTTGTTCTCTTTGCATTTCCAGTGTTGACCAGCAGGTGTCGCCAGAGTCACGAGCAACAGTGACCATTTTCTGAAACAGGTAAAACAGGTAAAAAAATAAAAATAGCTAATGTGTAAGTAAAAGTGGAGAATCCAGGTTCAGTTCCCACTATTGTGGAATAATATTTTAATTTTAAGGTTGTAAATTATTTTGTTTTATTAGTTTTAATAATAATTTCAGACAAAACTACCTCCAAAAACACAAAGTTTAGCTGAGGAAGCTTCACTGGCTCAGCGGTCACTCCTTTAATGGAGAATCCCGGTTCAAATCTCACTTCTGAGGTGGAATGTCCTTTAGTTTTAGTTGATGAATGATAAATAGAGACAAATCATGTCCCAAAAAGACATGCTGAAATAATAATAGCTCTGGTGGATCAGGGGTCTGTGTGTCACATGTGAATCTGACTTTTGCAGTGGAAAATGCTTTAGTTTGATTGATTAATTAAAACAAACAGAAAAGCTAAAGTGTTGAAGCACCCAGTGACTCGGTGAATTGGAAATTTCCGCTTTGAATCCCTCTTGATGGTAAAAATGCTTTTTTTTCACCGGTTTTGTCCAAATAACAAAGACATTGCTCCCAATAAAGCATTACATGTATGGAAGCTCCTGTGGCTCAGTGGTGTGAGCACGTTCTACCCTGTCAGGAGGATCCTAGTTCGAATCCTTCTCTTTTTCAAAAAAAGGTGTTGAATGTGTCAAATAAAAAAGACAAAAGTCAACAAACACGAATATGGAAGCTCCAGTGGCTCAGTGGTGTAAGATTGATCTTTTTGGTTTTTAAGTTTTGAGCATCAATTCAGAATGCAGGTTCGAATCTCACTTTCATGGTGAAAAGTGCTTTAGTTTGATTGACCAATTGAGACAAAGTTCCTCCCAAAAAGAAAAGCTTTTTGATAAAAATGAATTAATTTGACCAATTTTGTCCCAATAAAAAAGACATTGTCCCAAAAAAAGAGGAATAAGAGTGGGAGCTCCAGTGGCTCAGTGGTCTGTGCGTTGCTCCTTCATGTGGAGGATTCAGGTTCGTATTCCACTCTTTGTGTTCAAATACTTAAATTTAACTGGTTTTGTCCAAATAAAAAAGACATTTTTCCAGATAATCGGCTGCTCCAACAGGATCCTCCTCGTTTCTCCATCCTATCGTTTGTTGGTTAGTTTGGTGATCTGACCGGGATTCAAACCGGAAACCTCTAAACTGTGAAGCAGTGCTCATACCTGTGAGCCATGAAGCATGTCACCATTGTTGCGATTCATCTGCTGATTCTCGATGTCTGTGTGTATCTAAAGTTTTTTTCTGTCACAATATAAAAATCTAAATTCAGAATGTTTGGTCTGTGGCCAGATTTTTTTTTTGGGTGACCAACCATGGTTAGTCAGGGATGACCTTAGTCAAAAAATGTTTTATGATGGTGAAAAGTTTATCATCCGGTCATTTTTGACCTAAACCTAAAAAGCAAAGAATCAAACTAAAGGAAACACCGATCTCCATAATGGTGACCATACATTTTCAATAAAACATTGATACCTAAAACTCAGTTAATAAAAAAAAAAAAAACTGTAGACAAATGACAGAAATAAAGTCAGTCTGGTTTGTAATAAGAGAGATTTAATGTATTTTCAGTTGATTTCATCTAAAGCTGTGGCTGGAATCAGTTTCTCTTTCCTTCAGTGTTTCTGCTCGTTATCATCAGGTGTCTACAATAATCGACAAATCATCGTTCAATGAATCACTTAAGTGTCTACATTAACTCTGCCACTGTTTCAGTGTTACTTTAACACCCTGCTGGTGGATCCCATATGAACACCGGGGGATTTACTGTGTACATGGTTTCATTGGTTCTGAATGATGAATCGAGACAAAACCCCCACCAAAAAAGACAAGATTAAAAGAACCTGTGGTCTGATCGTCGCTCTTTAACGTGGAGAATCCTGGCTCCAATCTCATAAGAGGAATTCTTTAGTTTCATTGGTTCTGAATGATAAAGACAAAACTCCTCCCAAAAAGAAAAGCTCCAGTGGCTCAGTGGTCTGTGGAGAATCTGGGTTCAAATCCCACCCTTTGTGGTATAAATTATTTAGTTTCACTGGTTTTGTCTAAATTAAAAAGACAAAATTAAAACAAAAGAGGTAAATTGGTGAAGCTCCAGTGGCTCAGTGGTTTGAGCGTTGCTGCTTTGTGTTGAAAATCCTGGTTCGATTCTGACTTTTGCAGTGGAAAATGCTTTAGTTTTATTGGTTTGATTGATCAATAAAAGCAAACAGAAAAGCTGAAGTGTTGAAGCACCCAGTGACTCAGTGAATTGGAAATTTCTGATTCGAGTCCCTCTTGATGGTAAAAATGCTTTAGTTTCTCCAGTTTTGTCCAAATAACAAACACATCACTCCCAAAAAAGCATTACATGTACTGAAGCTCCTGTGGCTTAGTGGTGTGAACATGTGAATCTACCCTTTTGGGAGGATCCGGGTTCGAATACTTCTCTTAGTGGTAAAAATGCTTTAATTTCTTTGTCCCAATAAAAAAGACATGCTGCC
>NW_027509030.1:862500-900000 GCF_051911475.1 Siphateles boraxobius
TACGGCATGTCGGTCCTCCTGCTGAAGAACACCAGAGCGCTGGCTCCTTTAGAGAGCGGTCGCAGGTACACCTCGATCCCACTCTTCTCCTGAGAGAAACACAAGCATCGCTTCAAACCGTGCAAAATACTGCCTTTTTCATGCACTGCTCAGTTATTGAGCTCAAAAATGCAGTTTTTGTCTCATGTTTATATCATATGATCTAGTTAATCAATATCACACAAATGCACATGCGATACTGATTTTATACAACAGTTCAATAAAAAAAAGAAGTTAATTTTTTGTAATATTTAAGACACAATATTGTCTGTTTTTGCTCAATATGTCCAATAAGCTCAAGTTTCGTTTCTGAATGAATCAGTGTTTTGAATGAATCAATCAGGTGAACCGATGATTCAATGACTCATTCATATAGAGAGCCACTTACTTCATTCCTGAATGATTCAGCATTTTTAATAAATAAATAAAAATCATATTTTGTGGATAGTTCAGTGTTAGAAGGGAAAATTCAGTATTGTTTTTTTTTACATTTACTCTCCCTCATGTCGGCTCAAACCTGTATGACTTTCTTTCTTTAATGGAACATAAGATATTTTGAAGAATGTTGGTAATCAAACTGTTTCGGCCTATAAATATATTTAAATATCAATTCAGATGCAGCTTTTTAAAAAAAAAAACATGGCTAAACATTTATGAGTAATAAATTCTATGTTGAATCTTATTAAACACATCTCTCTAAAGATATTTTTCTAATGTCTATTTGATGCCATTCGCATTAAACACAAAAATGATCTTTTGAGGATCGTTTCTCAGTCAAATTTCATGATTAATTAATCGGCATGTTAAGCAATTAATTATATAAAAAATGTAATCGCTTGACATCTATTTGTTAAATTTGACCCTTTTCACCTTTTCAGTGTCTTGGCTTAAAATATTATTAAATAAATACATTTGATTATTAATTATAATAAATTATACTGTCAAAATATTACATTATTAATAAAGTAATACAAATCAGTTTAAATAATAAATGCTACAATATTTAAATGAATAAATAAAATATACAGTGCAGTGTAAAAGTGAGTACCTTTATTAATACTTTGAATTAGCTATTATTTTTATATTTTTAGTGTTTGTTTTTTTAAATCTAAATTTTTTATTATATTTAGTTAAGATTTACATTTCATTTAATGTTTTTAATAGTCTTAGTTTTAGTCAATACCCCTGCATTTTTATTAATATTTTGAATTAGCTATTATTTTTAGCATTCATTTTAGTTAAAGGTGCTATATGTAGTTTTCTTCTAAATTGAATCCTTTTTTTATTGCCTGTGTGTGAAGGGTTGTAATCACACATTACAATGATCCACTTGTCGGGTTTTGCTATTAGCTCTGAAGGCCAGTATTCCCATTTCTATGTGAAGGCTCCGGGTCGGATGTGACGTGCACGCGCGCTCCCGAGCCTCTCTCCTTTTTATATACAGTCTATGCGACGGCACTGCAGAACTACATGAGTCTGATAACACCAAACACAACCTGCCTCCAGCACAACACACACTCCAACACAAACTCCACATAAAAAACAAACAAAAAAAGTTTTATCTGCTGAAGCTCGTCTGGCCAAACGTGAATCGGATCAACTTCGGATGAAAACACGGCTCAACATCGGCAGAGCGTTTGAATTATGGAGAGACTTCCGCTTTGTTTTAGGTATATATTTAGGTATAAAAACAGACCCGGAGTTGGCTTTCATCCCTATTGTGATGCTTTCTCCGGTGTGTGTGGCCGGTACCATGAGTGCTCGCTCTTGAGTTCGAGCACGCGCACGAGCGTTTCTTGTAAAAATTGGTTGCAATCTAAAACATCACCGCTAGAGGCCGCTAAAAACTACACATAGCCCCTTTAATTTTAGCAATTTGCTTTTGTCATTTTATTTTATTATATTATTATTTTTTTTATTTAATTTCGTTTAATGTTTTCTACAAATATTTATATTTCATTTAACGTTTTTAACAGTCTAAGTTTTAGTCAATAACCCTGCTAAGAGCCTAATGCAACCGTGAAACCCAATCCTGTATATTACTGACCTTGAACAGGCGTCTGCCCTGGACGCCCAACTGGTCCTGATTGATGGCGATGGCGACTTTATTCTGCAGGATTGTGCGAGCGGCGCTGCTAATCGTACGCAGGTCGTTGGACATGAAGAGAGGAGCGGCCATGATCGCCCACAGCGCCATCTGAGCGCGCGATTGGTCCAGGCTGAGGCCGAAGTCTCCAATCAGCAACTGAGGATGATGCAAATTAGCATAAATCATTAGCATAAATCATGGTTTTCAGTGGCTGCATTTACACTCCAAGTCTTAACGCACAGATCCCATCTAACAGACCCTAACCCTGGACCACAAAACAAGTCATTTTTTTAAATTGTATATATCAATTTAAAGATGTATATATCATATGAAAGCTGAATAAATAAGCTTTCCATTGATGTGTGGTTTGTTATGATATGACTATATCTGGCTGAGATACAACTATTTGAAAATCTGGAATCTGAGGATGCAAAAAAATCGAAACATTGAGAAAATCTCCTTTAAAGTTGTGCATTTATGTTCCTGATTTTGCAGCATTCACTCACAAAAATAAATGTTTTATATTTTTACAGTAGGAAATGTAAAAAATATCTTGATGGAACATGATCTTAATATCCTAATGATTTTCAGGATAAAAGAAAAATTTATAATTTTGACCCATACAAATGTATTGTTGGCTATTGCCACAGATATACCCGTGAGACATGTGACTGGTTTTATGATCCAGGGTCACACATCTGATTTTTTGTCACTTCTGTTTACATTCACTTTAGACAGGACTGTGTCCGATATCTGTGTTTACATTAAATCCCGCCCAAAATGATTTTCGGTAATCGTTTTACTATGCACATGGTCGGGTGGTCATGATTATTTGCAAGCATGGACAATAAACAGCTGTCATGATACAGTCCACATATACACTGAACAGATTTATACTCCGGAAATAATTTCTGTTTATCTACAGCTCAGATCTAATTTTTTTAATGAGAGAGAGAGAGATAGAGAGATAGAGAGAGAGCGCGAGAGAGAGAGATAGAGAGAGGGGGGGAGAGATAGAGAGAGAGAGAGAGGGGGGGAGAGATAGAGAGAGAGAGAGAGAGAGAGAGAGGGGGGGGGAGATAGAGAGAGAGAGAGAGAGAGAGGGGGGGGGAGATAGAGAGAGAGAGAGAGAGAGAGAGAGGGGGGGGGAGAGATAGAGAAAAGGCGCGAGAGAGAGAGATAGAGAGTGAGAGAGAGAGGGGGGAGAGATAGAGAGTGAGAGAGAGAGAGAGAGGGGGGGAGAGATAGAGAGAGAGAGAGAGAGAGGGGGGGGAGATAGAGAGAGAGAGAGAGAGAGGGGGGGGGATAGAGAAAAGGCGCGAGAGAGAGAGATAGAGAGAGGGGGGAGAGATAGAGAGAGAGAGAGAGGGGGGGAGAGATAGAGAGAGAGAGAGAGAGAGGGGGGGGGGAGATAGAGAGAGAGAGAGAGAGAGAGAGAGAGGGGGGGGGAGAGATAGAGAGAGAGCGCGAGAGAGAGAGATAGAGAGAGGGGGGGAGAGATAGAGAGAGAGAGAGAGAGGGGGGGAGAGATAGAGAGAGAGAGAGAGAGAGGATTAAATTCACCTTTATTATTACAATTTACTCGCTGTTATTACAAAAGATTTACAAAAACACACAAATTTTTTGTTTTTTTAAATAAATGAATGATTACTTCCCCCCCTTTTTTTTTTTTCAAAACCTCAGAACCAATTCATTATCATACAGTGTACATAATACTTCATTTATTCCCCATAATACTCTAAACTTTGGTAGAGATTCCACCAACTTGTAGTATGCATACTCCACCCTAATTCGAGAAGCTACCAAACCTAAAAACATAGGCACAACGCTTGTTGACCTTTGCCCCAACAGTCTGTTTTTCCTTGTCTTCCAAATAGCCAATTTTGCAGTGCCAGATAAAAAATTAATTAAAACCGTCACATTTTTCTTTTGCAATGTATACTTTGGCCCGAAAATGAACAATTGAAAAGAAAAAACTTCACCCAGGGACATAAAACAATTTCTTAAAAAATCAAAAAGATTATCCAATCGTGAACACTGCACAAAAAGATGAAAAATTGACTCTGTCTCAGAACAAAATGGGCAACCCACCCCAACACTAGGATTGAGATGTACCACATGTCTGTTTGTAGCTATTGCCCCATGTACAATCCTCCACTGGAGGTCACCTGTCCTCTTGTCGATCGGACATTTGTACAGGGTACGCCAGCTGCCTTTAGGGGAAGAGTCAGATCCAAAGAACTGTGTCCATCTTGTTGAAGAAACTCCATTCAAAAACTGCATGTTGGAAACTTTAACACATATCAAATAGAGAGATTTCTTTCCAGCAGAATCAAAACCTTCCAAAACTGGTGTTTTCAGAGTCAGTAAACGGCTTTCATCTTCTACCCAGTCTCCCACAGCCGGGCTTACATTGATTAATGGAAAAAGATGACCATACCCCTCAACCCACTCATTTAGAGCGTCTGGGTCTTTCAAAAAAACTTGATAATCTGCGCTCAAATCCTTGAAAATCCGTGCAATGCACTGTTGTAAAAACCGGATTGATTTCACACCACTTCTTTGACTCAAGTCTTTCAAATCACTTCTCAGGATATGTCCCAGCTTTTTGCACCCAGCCGCTAACAGTCGTGCTCGCACATTTTCAGATGACAACAGTCTTGAAGATAAAAAGGAGTTAAAAAACAAAGGTTCCTCAAACAACCAATGACCAGCAGGTGTATTAGATGATCTTGACACGATAAAGACCTTCCAGGCCTCCAGCACAGATCTATAAAAGGGGGTGAGATCCGCCATTTCTTTCTCTTGCAATTGCATTAAAAACAAATGTTTGTCAAAGCCCATTCCACCTGCCCTCCTCAAAAGAGATGTTGCAGTGTCCATCCAGGCAGAGTTTTTATTAAACAAGAGTCTTTGGGCTGTCTGCAGCCGAAAAGTCATTATCCTGGACTTAATATCCACCAAGCCCTGCCCGCCTTCTTGTACTGGGAGATACAAAGCCACTGCTCGAATCCAGTGTTGTCCTGACCAAAAAAAAATCACCAACCTCCTTTGAATGCTTTGAATTAATCCTGTAGGTGGCTGCAGTACACACAGTTTATGCCAAAGAGTAGAAGCCACTAAATTATTAGCGACCAAAACTCTTCCCCTGTAGGACAACTGGGGTAGCAACCATTTCCAGCGAGACAATCGGGTACACACTCTTTCCTCTAAACCCTCCCAATTTAACTTTTGATACTCACTTTTCCCAAAATAAACACCTAAAATCTTTAATCCCTCTCTTTTCCATGTAAGATCTCCTGGCAACTGTGGAAGATTTTCAACAGAAAACTGCCCTGCCCAAAAAGCCTCACTTTTTTCCCAGTTCACTCTCGCCGATGAGGCCTTCTCATACACATTGATTGCATTAACCAGAGCATTAATGTCTTTTTCATGATTAACAAACACAGTCACATCATCAGCATAAGCACTTACAGTAATACTTGAACTCTGAGATAAACCAGGAGCAATAAAACCAGACAAAGTTTTACGTAAATTAAAAAGAAGAGGCTCAATAGCAATGCTATATAGTTGCCCTGATAAAGGACAACCTTGTCTGATACCCCTTGAGACTGGGATTGGCCGGCTTAACCCACCTCCCACTTTAACAATGCAAGCAGCACCAGAATACAGCAATTTAACCATATTTAAGAAAGAATCACCAATACCAAAAGCTTTTAAAACATAAAAAAGATAACCATGATCAACCCGATCAAAGGCTTTCTCTTGATCTAAAGAAATTAAACCAACTTTCAGTTCAAAACTTTTACAAATATCTAAAATATCCCGAATTAAAAACAAATTATCCATTATTGTTCTTTCTGGGATACAATAAGTTTGATCTTTTTGTACAATCAAGTTGAGATATTTTTTAAGTCTATTAGCAAGACATTTAGACATAATTTTGTAATCCGTAGTCAGTAGTGCAACAGGCCTCCAGTTTTTTAAAAGAGATAAATCTCCCTTTTTTGGTAATAAAGATAGCACAGCGCGTTGACAAGATATAGGCAAACAACCATCTTTGCTACATTCACGGAAAACCTCATACAAATCTTCTCCAATACAGTTCCAGAAACGCTTGTAAAATTCAGACGGCAACCCATCAATACCAGGAGATCGTCCAATACCAAGCTGACCGACTGCAGTAGTGAGTTCTTGAAGAGATAGTTCAGTGTCCAAGGCAGTCTTAGAGTCTGAGTCTATTTGAGGCAAGTCTTGAATTAGCTGCTCGGCACAGTCAATATCACATTGTTCAGCAGCATAAAGACTGGAATAAAAAGTCACTGCATGATGCCTCATCTCCATAATATTACTGGTCACCCTCCCATCAGGAAGGCGAAGACATGACATCTGTTTCTGTTGTGCCACTTTGTGCTCCAAATTAAAAAAATAAGCACTAGGAGCATCCATGTCATTAACAGAGACAAAACGAGACCTTACAAGAGCTCCCTTTACCCTTTCATTCAAAAACAACCCCAGTTCTCTTTTTTTTTCTTGCAGGTTGTTGAACAGATTAGGATCATATCTATTAATTAGATCCACCTCCATATTTGATATGTCCTTTTCAATTGACTGAATATTTTCTCTCAATTTAATAGTGGAATTAGCAGTATGTTGCAAACAAAACAATTTAATGTTTGTTTTCCCTATTTCCCACCACTGTTTTAAATTTTCAAAAGTGCCTTTACACAATCTCCACTGTTGCCAAAAAGTCTCAAAATGTTTGCAAAAATTAAGATCTAGAAGCAATTTAGTGTTAAAATGCCAATAAGAAGACCTCTTTGTACACTTGGACATATTTATAGTAAGAGAAACCAAATGATGATCTGTGTACCCTACTGGAATAATACAACAATCAATACTCCGACTACTAAGATGATTGGACATATAGATCCTATCCAATCGAGCAGCGCTGACTCTGTTATCTGTCATTTTAATCCAAGTATATTGTCTCGCTTGTGGATGTTTGATCCGCCACATATCTAAAAGATCTATTTCTCTAATTATTTTTGATAATTGAGATGAAGACTGAAGATGAGGTTCTTCACTTGTGCGATCAATAGTAAAATTCTCAGTACAATTCCAATCACCTCCCATGATTATATTCCCATCTGCACATAACATTAGAGCATTTCTTAACATACTGAAAAATTGTTTTCGTTCATGTCCCACATTAGGTGCATATACATTTACAAAGTAAAAAAGAACTCCATCAATATCAGCCTTTGCTACTACTAATCTTCCATTTACAGGTTCCTCTTTTTTTAAAACATTAACTCTTAGATCGGGAGAGAATAAGATTGCCAGCCCAGCACTCACATTTGTTTTATGGCTAAGTATATATTGCCCTTTCCACCATAATCCCCACTCAAATTCATTAGCAATATCGCTATGTGTTTCTTGAAGAAAAATAACATTTAATTGTTTTTGCTCTATTGTTTCAGATACAAGAGCACGCTTACATTCATCCCTTCCACCATTAATATTGAGTGAGCCAACCCTCAATACTTCCATTAAAAAAACTGGAAGAAAAAGCAGACAGGCAGAAAAGAGCAGAAAAATAGAAAAAGACACCATGTGAAGCTTAAAAAAACAGCAATTACAACAGTACTTCTGACGTTCTCTTTTTCTCTATTTTCCGAGCCTTTCTAACAGTGGTTAAGTGCTTCTTTAGACGAAACCTCTTCTTTTCACTCAGGAGATCAACCCCAACAGTCTTCTGATGAAATGTAACTGACTTAACAAATTTCTCTACATCAGGAAAGAATTCCTTAACATCAACCTGCTTTCCAAAAGTATTATCCAGAAACTGATCAATTTCCTCTAAAGTATATAAAGAGAGTTCCTTGTGGGGATCTTGAGAGCTCTCCTCAAACCCATACTGTGAGCAGGAGTCCATATCCACCACAGAAGCAGACTCATCTGACAAATCATCCTCTGCTGCTGTCATTGAATCTGTTCGACTCTTCTCTGCGTCACACACATACTGAGCAGAACTAGTACTTGGCAATACATTCTCGTCACATTTATTGTCCTGTTCAACAACTAAGTGTTCTTTACTCTTAACCACATCATCACCAGTATATGAACTTGTTGCCGCTACCACTGGTATCTCTGAGGTATTCACCGCTACATTTAAAGCCACGTTCACCTCTGACTGCCTTACCTCCGTGAGGCCTGAAATCTCCTCCTGACCTGTTTGTATTGATGAAGCCTGAGCATCATTCTCTATCACTGGGCCAATGTTTTCCTGTCCACGATCTTTATGCGGACACATCTGCCGTTTGTGGCCGACATCACCGCATTCAAAACAACGCAAGCTTCCGGTAGTTGCATAAATCATATATGCTCCCCCTTCATGTTTTATGCGAAAAGAAACGTTAAGTGTGCGGTCTGGTGATTCTAAAAACATGTAAACCTGTCTCCTGAAAGACATAACATGCTTCAATGACGGGTTCTTACACCCCAGAGAAATCGCTCTGAAAGGACTCGCAATCTTTCCAAACCGCACTAATTCACGCTCTAATACATCATCAGAGATGAACGGCGGGACATTCGAAATCACTACTCTACTCGATGCATTATGCAGCGGTGTAACTTGCACTAGTTCATCTTTAATGATAAGCCCACTTTCAATCACTTGATTTACAAGTTGTTGTTGTTTCAAAAAAACGACTACAGCTCTATTCATTCTAGAAGCAGAAGAAATATGATCATGTCCTACCTTCTCTCCTACCGCAATTAAAACATCCTCCACCGTTACTCCGTCCTCCGGCATACACCTGAAGCCATTGCGCAGAGAGATAGATGGCGTCTCCGCATGGAACGCCATCTTCCTCTTACACGACTCCCACTTTCCTCAAAAAAACCCCTAACTAATACCAAACCATACAAAAATAAAAAAAGAAAGAAAAAAAAGATTGAAGAAAAAAAACAAACAAACAAAAAAGGTGAAACTTTCACAGCTTCACTCCCGCCCAGCACTACTCTCACCCACAACCTCCCAACATGCACCACGTGAGAGAGAGAGAGAGAGAGAGAGAGGGGGGGAGAGATAGAGAGAGAGAGAGAGGGGGGAGAGATAGAGAGAGAGAGAGAGAGAGAGGGGGGGAGAGATAGAGAGAGAGAGAGAGATAGAGAGATAGAGAGAGAGAGAGAGAGAGTGAGAGATAGAGAGAGAGAGCGAGAGAGAGAGAGAGAGAGAGGGGGGGAGAGATAGAGAGAGAGAGAGAGGGGGGGAGAGATAGAGAGAGAGAGAGAGAGATAGAGAGAGGGGGGGAGAGATAGAGAGAGAGAGAGAGAGAGGGGGGAGAGATAGAGAGAGAGAGAGAGAGAGAGAGGGGGGGAGAGATAGAGAGAGAGAGAGAGATAGAGAGATAGAGAGAGAGAGAGAGAGAGAGAGAGAGAGAGAGAGTGAGAGATAGAGAGAGAGAGAGCGAGAGAGAGATAGAGAGAGAGATAGAGAGAGAGAGAGATAGAGAGAGAGCGCGAGAGAGAGAGATAGAGAGAGGGGGGGAGAGATAGAGAGAGAGAGAGAGAGAGGGGGGGAGAGATAGAGAGAGAGAGAGAGAGAGAGAGAGAGATAGAGAGAGGGGGGGAGAGATAGAGAGAGAGAGAGAGAGAGAGAGAGAGATAGAGAGAGGGGGGGAGAGATAGAGAGAGAGAGAGAGAGAGGGGGGGAGAGATAGAGAGAGAGAGAGAGAGAGAGAGAGAGATAGAGAGAGGGGGGGAGAGATAGAGAGAGAGAGAGAGAGAGAGAGAGAGATAGAGAGAGGGGGGGAGAGATAGAGAGAGAGAGAGAGGGGGGAGAGATAGAGAGAGAGAGAGAGAGAGAGAGAGAGGGGGGGAGAGATAGAGAGAGATAGAGAGATAGAGAGAGAGAGAGAGAGAGAGAGAGAGAGAGAGAGAGAGAGTGAGAGATAGAGAGAGAGAGAGCGAGAGAGAGATAGAGAGAGAGATAGAGAGAGAGAGAGATAGAGAGTGAGAGAGAGATAGAGAGAGAGAGAGCGAGAGAGAGATAGAGAGATAGAGCATGGGCGAGCGAGTAACCTAATAGTGAAGCTTGTTGGTTTAATTACAGTGAAGATATCGCCTCATTGCTGAGAAATATAATGAAGCTTTCAGTAGTGATTAGTGAAGCTGTTTTATTCATAAAAGTCACGGTTGAAAAACAGCTCCTGAATGTTTCTGTGTTGTACAATTATTTTCATTACAAAGATAAACAAAGTTCTATATAATATGAGCGAGAATATAATCTGTGAGCGAGCGCATACAGGCACGCCTGCCTCATAATACAACATAAAATGCGGTCTTTGTGAATAAATGTGTCACGCTCGCCGTGTGGAGGAATAAGTGTGTGTGTAGACGGAGGTCGGGTGTCCAGATATCAGATATGGATCTGATTTAAAACCACATTTGGAAGTGGCTCAGATCGGATGAGAAGAAATCGGTTATACGCTGATTTTTGTGTTTACACGTGTGCAGTGACGTAACTTTACAAAGTGGGTGAGACAGGTGTGTGTACATTGCGTTTAATGAGATCTAATATATGTTGTTAGGTGGGCCACCCCTAATAATAGATCCATTGCCGTAGGTAATATATATTATTAGTATATTATTATACTAATAATATAATTTAATGTTTCTAGCTAATTGTTTCACTGCTACAAAAAAAAGTAGAAAAATGTAGTCAACCCATACACCGTTAGAACCGTGAAAAAAATGCACAATAGATCTATCATAAAGGGCGACAGCTAAACATTTGATTAACAAATGATTTTCTGTTTAAAGCAAAATATATATATCTCGTAAAATTGGGAACCTGATGTGTCCGGCTAAAACGCGCGATTATGTTATGCTGAATGGTAGTGCACACACACATTGCGGATTTCTATGGCAACAGTGGATTTATAACATTTGATCCCGAACTCCGAGAAATCATTCATTAGCCTTCGAGGGGACAACTTACCTGATCCAAAATGAAGACTGCAAAGCCGCGTGTGTTGAGCTGGACTGTGTTGAGTTGGACTGTGTTGAGCTGGACTGTGTTGAGCTGGACTGTGTTGAGCTGGACTGTGTTGAGCTGGACTGTGTTGAGCTGGACTGTGTTGAGTTGGACTGTGTTGAGCTGGACTGTGTTGAGTTGGACTGTGTTGAGTTGGACTGTGTTGAGTTGGACTGTGTTGAGCTGGACTGTGTTGAGCTGGACTGTGTTGAGCCGGACTGTGTTGAGCTGGACTGTGTTGAGTTGGACTGTGTTGAGTTGGACTGTGTTGAGCTGGACTGTGTTGAGTTGGACTGTGTTGAGTTGGACTGTGTTGAGCTGGACTGTGTTGAGCTGGACTGTGTTGAGCCGGACTGTGTTGAGTTGGACTGTGTTGAGCTGGACTGTGTTGAGTTGGACTGTGTTGAGCCGGACTGTGTTGAGCCGGACTGTGTTGAGCTGGACTGTGTTGAGCTGGACTGTGTTGAGCTGGACTGTGTTGAGTTGGACTGTGTTGAGCTGGACTGTGTTGAGCTGGACTGTGTTGAGTTGGACTGTGTTGAGTTGGACTGTGTTGAGTTGGACTGTGTTGAGCCGGACTGTGTTGAGCTGGACTGTGTTGAGTTGGACTGTGTTGAGCTGGACTGTGTTGAGCTGGACTGTGTTGAGCTGGACTGTGTTGAGTTGGACTGTGTTGAGTTGGACTGTGTTGAGTTGGACTGTGTTGAGCTGGACTGTGTTGAGTTGGACTGTGTTGAGTTGGACTGTGTTGAGTTGGACTGTGTTGAGCCGGACTGTGTTGAGCCGGACTGTGTTGAGCCGGACTGTGTTGAGCTGGACTGTGTTGAGTTGGACTGTGTTGAGTTGGACTGTGTTGAGATGGACTGTGTTGAGTTGGAAGCCAAACACCGCCATCAGCATTTTGCCTGTTTATTGCCGCCAACCCCTTGTTTCTCCGTTTTGTTTCTTTTGTGATACGGTTTAAAGATATTCCTTTTGTATGATCACGTATCTGATCGCATCCAACTGCACAGCATCGCTCGGGCATGATAGAAATATTTCGCGACGAGCTGTATTATCACCGGCGGTACAGCATTTTCTATTCCGTCAATTGGCTGCTCCAAATGCCGTGACGTCCCTATATGTATGTACTTTAATGGTCCAGTGTCAGAGGTTCTGGGTTCTAATCCGCACTAAGAAGAATATATTTTTTTTCCTCATCAAAACCGATTGTTTATTAGTGGTTGTATATCAAGCAGGGACACGTTTGTGTGCATTATGTTTTATGATTTCACCGTAACGAATAGAGGAATGGATTGAAGCGCGCGTCCGTGAGAAGACTGTGCGCGAACCTCAACACAACACCGTATCCGCGCCACTGACAGCAGCGGCAACGAGCTCTTTGGTCACTTGATTTAAAAAACAACACATTTCAGATCTTATTTAATAAACAAACGAAATTAATGTTATGCTAGAGTTAACTGGAGATGTTTTATTTATTTGTATTAGTAAATCGTGCACACGAGAGGTTTCAAAAGCAGTGGGGACACAATCGACCCTGGCATAAAGTGGTGGGAATACGCAAATACGCCTAATGCACGTGTGCAACAAACTCCGATCTGAGCCAGATGTGAGTGAAAGATGGTTTCTGTGCCGGTGTAAACGCAGTGGTAATGAGCTCACCATGTCGGGGTCGTTCCACTGACCCGGGCCGGCCGCGGGCTGCAGAACGTCCTGATTTCCAAAGAACCAGTCCACGATTCCCAGTACACTATCCCACGAGTCCTGGATATCAGCGTAGTTACGCCACAGGTTACAGATCTGACCCAGCAGCGTGTAGTTCACCTGAGAAACAGTTATCATTAGTGATTTAACGATACACTCATATCACGATCCTGAACTCAAGAAACTATATCACTGCGTTACTACAAGACATGTGATACAAGGTGAACAAAATACGTCCTGTTGATTAAAATGCTAAATTTGATTTAACATTGTGTGTGTAAATGATTAGGCTTGGATTTGCTGCTGGAAACACAATGAACAATAGAGACACCAGAATAACAATATTATGATTCTGAAGCTGAAAATATAATTATTTTAGACGAATGCTTGCACTCTTTCATTGCGTAAGTTTATTTAAAATAATGTATAGGCCACTCTTTACCGGTAAAAGACATTTGTCATTATCAGGACCTGCATTATTATACATTATATATAGCAGTTAAATGTAGAACTGACAAAAAAATTCTCTCACAGACTCACACATTCATTTTTATTTTGGGTGAACTATACACAATACATATACTATACTATACACGACACGCAATATATTGTGACACGATACACCCCTATTAATCATATAATACAATTCCATGCTTCAGATTAAAGATATTACACTAAATGTACTCACTTTAGGCGGGAGTCCGCCCTGGTAGGCGGGCCAACTGCAAGAGTAGCCAATGGGACGGCCCGTAGCGTTCAGGGCCTTCGACATCATTGGATAACCTGTGTTTAAATATAATCAACACAAGATTATGAGAACAGGAGCAGAAACCTTTCGAATCATTTGTGATTCAAACATAGACTGTAATAAACATGAGCGTGTGTGTGACGCCATCTCTGTATAATAAAAACTCGTTATAAATAAAGGTGATTTGATTTAACGTGATTTTAGCAAACGAGGCTTCGGAGTCTTTCGAAACTTCAATGGTTTCAATGAACCACTTTCTACGATTTTTTACCTGTTCTTGGATCAGTTTTATAAATCTGTAGACATTTAACGGCACATTTGTATAATTAAACGTCTGATTAATCAAGCTTGAGTATTTGGTTTGTAAAAGGTGTTTTTTATGCATGAGTTTTCACTGCATTTACACTTTACACGTGTGGGAGTTTGAGAGTGAATCATTTTACTAAACAATCGGTTTTAATTGAATAAAAGTTTCGAAAAGCTTAATTTCTCCCTATTATGTCCTTTCTCAAAGTCTTGCTGGTGTTTCAGGCTCTACTAGAACAGGTTTTCCTGCTTGAATGTTTATTATTTTCCTCATATTCTCCATTGTTGCGGCTCCTCTCTTCCCAGTCTGTCAGTAACGCTCTGTTTACTTCCTGTCTCTATGAAGCCCCTCCTTCTGAAAAGCACACTGTGCTCGGATTCGTCGCAGTGTGTTGTGATTGGTCGAGCGCTTCGTGTGTGCTTGGGAAATGTCCCGACCCCTTACCATAACCGCCAGTTTAACACACTACTAACTAACTCAACCAGGCCCCGCCCCTTTATTCTGCATATTAATTATTATAATGAGGAATATTGTGTGTTTTCTCACCTTGTTCCTGATAGGTGGAGTTAGAGTAACAGCCGTCCAGCTTGAGCATGTCGATTTCCCAGTCCGCAAACGTCTGCGCGTCCGTCTGCACTTTATCCAGAGTTGTTCCCGGATATCCGCCACACGTGTGTGTGCCCATGTCTCCATAAATACCCAGTTTTAACCCGCGATCATGGATGTAACGCGCCAAACGAGGAATGCCATGTGGAAACCTGCAGAGATTCACAATAACATGTGATGAAGGAGTGATGCATCGCTATAGAGCCGCACGATTAATCGCATTCTCCATGTAATCGCCCTTAAAGGGATTGTTCACCCAAAAATGTAAATTCTGTCAGTATTTACTCTCCCTCATGTTGTTCAACCCCGTAAGACATTCGTTCATCTTCGGAACACATCACATGCATCTCACACATGACCAGTGTCAGCCAATAGTGAGCCTGCATGTGACGTATAACACAGAAGCGCTGCGCTGTTTCACTAGTGAACTCACTCGACACCCACAGAGAAGCAAATCAATAGTTGAAATAAAGTCGTTATTTTTGTTAGTTTTGCGCACAAAAGTATTCTCGTCGTTTGATAAACTTAAGATTGAGCCACTGTAGTCACTTGGACTATTTTAACGATGTCTTTAATAACTTTTCGGGGAACAAGTGTCAATCCCTTAGAAGCCTATGGAGGAGTGATCCAGCTCTCAGATTTAATCACAAATATCATAATTCGTGTTGCGAACATGAACGAAGGTCTTACGGGGTTGAACAACATGAGGGAGAGTAAACACTGACAGAATTTACATTTTTGGGTGAACTATCCCTTTAAAGATGCAGTGTGTGATTTTTAGCGGCATCTAGTGGTGAGGCTGTGAATTGCACACAACAGAAGTTACGGTGGCCGGAAGGAAGTGATGTCGTCGTCCGAGACAGCAGAGAGTAGCCAGTTCAGCAATGAGGTTTCTTTACAAAGAAATTATATTTACTTAATTATTCAGTAAAACGATGTTACTGCGAATATTATTGTTACTTGTTCATCATTGTGTCAGTGTTTTATTCGCTGACTTTAGCAGCTTCTTTACACGAAGAACAACATAGTGACGAAACGCGTTTGTCCGTTCGGGGCCACCGTAGAAACATGTGGATGTAAGGAGACCCGCGGTGTGTGTAGACAGAAACGGCTCTTTCTAAGCTAATAAAAACATAACGGTTCATTATGTAAGGTCTTTATACACCACTGGAAACACAGTTATGTTTATGATATTGCATTTCTGTCAACAGATCCTCCTAAATATCACACAATGCACCTTTAAACCGATTTGGCTCATCTCGATTATGAAATCGCAAAGGCTGTGATCATTAGTTATGCGTAACTCGTCAGTGATTATTACTCAGTGTGTTTATTACTCATGTTTCATCAATCAAAGCGTTTCAATCTTCAGTTTATTCAAAAACAGCGATAGTGTTTCCTGGACTGATGTGTGTGTGTGTGTGTGTTAGATGCCCTCTGGTGTTAAGATGGATATGTGGAGAGTGTGTGTGTGTGTGTGTGTTTGTGTGTTAGATGCCCTCTGGTGTTCAGATGGATATTTGGAGAGTGTGTGTGTGTGTGTGTGACGCCCTCTGGTGTTCAGATGGATATGTGGAGAGTGTGTGTGTGTCTGTGTGTGTTAGATGCCCTCTGGTGTTCAGATGGATATGTGGAGAGTGTGTGTGTGTGTGTGTGACGCCCTCTGGTGTTCAGATGGATATGTGGAGTGTGTGTGTGTGTGTGACGCCCTCTGGTGTTCAGATGGATATGTGGAGTGTGTGTGTGTGTGTGACGCCCACTGGTGTTCAGATGGATATGTGGAGAGTGTGTGTGTGTGTGTTAGATGCCCTCTGGTGTTCAGATGGATATGTGGAGAGTGTGTGTGTGTGTGTGTGACGCCCTCTGGTGTTCAGATGGATATGTGGAGAGTGTGTGTGTGTGTGTGTTAGATGCCCTCTGGTGTTCAGATGGATATGTGGAGTGTGTGTGTGTGTGTGTGTGTGTGTGTGTGTTAGATGCCCTCTGGTGTTCAGATGGATATGTGGAGAGTGTGTGTGTGTGTGTTAGATGCCCTCTGGTGTTCAGATGGATATGTGGAGTGTGTGTGTGTGTGTGTGTGTGTGTGTGTGTGTGTTAGATGCCCTCTGGTGTTCAGATGGATATGTGGAGTGTGTGTGTGTGTGTGTGTGTGTTAGATGCCCTCTGGTGTTCAGATGGATATGTGGAGAGTGTGTGTGTGTGTGTTAGATGCCCTCTGGTGTTCAGATGGATATGTGGAGTGTGTGTGTGTGTGTGTGTGTGTGTGTGTTAGATGCCCTCTATGGCAAGCCGTTTTAACTTTTATTCATTTCTAGGATATGAATTCTTGATATCAACAATTCAATTTTAACTAGTTAAAATTATAGTTATTGATATCAGGAATTAGATTTATACTAGTAACAATGGCAATTTTTGATATCAGAAATTACATTTCCACTAGTAACAATGCTAATTCTTGATATCAACAATCACATTTTTACTAATTAAAATGCTCATTCTAGATATCAAGAATTGTATTTCAACTAGTAAAAACTATAATTCTTGATATCTGTAATTGTATTTTCACTAGTGAAATGTCACCATAGGCTGCCATTCAAAATCAATTGTTGATATCAATAATTGATTTCTTACTAGTTGCAATTCCAATTTCACATATCAGAAATACAATTCTTACTAGTAAAAACCTTTATTTTTGATATCAAGAATTCAATTTTCACTAGTTGAAATGTCTATTCTTGATATCAACAATTGAATTGCTACTAGTAACAATGTTCATTTTTGATATCAATAATTCCATTTTCACTAGTGACTATGTTAATTGCTGATATCATGAATGTGATTGTTACTAGTAAGAAAGCCATTTTAGATATCTGAAATAATATTGATATCAGAAATACATTTTCAGATATCAAAAATGAAAGTTTTTACTAGTAGCAATTAAATTGTTGATATCAAGAATAGACATTTCAACTAGTGACAATTGAATTATTGATATCAGGAATTCACATTCTTACTAGTAACAATGTAATTATTGATATGAAAAATTATATTTCTACTAGTAAGAAATCAATTGTTGATATCAACAATTAATTTTGAATGGCAGCCTATGGTGACATTTCACTAGTGAAAATACAATTACAGATATCAAGAATTCAATTGTTGATATCAAGAATCTAATTGTTGATATCAAGAATTAAATTGTTGATATCAATAATTAAATTGTTGATATCAATAATTAAATTGTTGATATCAAAAATGTAATTGTTGATATCAAAAATGTAATTGTTGATATCAAAAATTTAATTGTTGATATCAAGAATTCATATCCTGGAAATGAATAAAAGTTAAAACGGCTTGCCATACCCTCTGGTGTTCAGATGGATATGTGGAGTGTGTGTGTGTGTGTGTGTGACGCCCTCTGGTGTTTAGATGGATATGAGGAGTATGTGTGTGTGTGTGTGTGTGTGTGTGTGTGACGCCCTCTGGTGTTCAAATGGATAGGTGGAGTGTGTGTGTGTGTGTGTTAGATGCCCTCTGGTGTTCAGATGGATATGTGGAGTGTGTGTGTGTGTGTGTGACGCCCTCTGGTGTTCAAATGGATAGGTGGAGTGTGTGTGTGTGTGTGACGCCCTCTGGTGTTCAAATGGATAGGTGGAGTGTGTATGTGTGTGTGTGTGTGTGTGTGTGCGTGAGACGTCCTCTGGTGTTCAGATGGATAGGTGGAGTGTGTGTGTGTGTCTGTGTGTATGTGTGACGCCCTCTGGTGTTCAGATGGATAGGTGGAGTGTGTGTGTGTGTGTGTGTGTGACGCCCTCTGGTGTTCAGATGGATATGTCGAGAGTGTGTGTGTGTGTGTGTGTGTGAGACGCCCTCTGGTGTTCAGATGGATATGTGGTGTGTGTGTGTGTGACGCCCTCTGGTGTTCAGATGGATATGTGGAGTGTGTGTATGTGTGTGTGTGTGTGTGTGTGTAAGACGCCCTCTGGTGTTCAGATGGATAGGTGGAGTGTGTGTATGTGTGTGTGTGTGTGTGTGTGTAAGACGCCCTCTGGTGTTCAGATGGATGGGTGGAGTGTGTGTGTGTGTGTTTGCGTGAGACGTCCTCTGGTGTTCAGATGGATAGGTGGAGTGTGTGTGTGTGTGTGTGTGTGTGTGCGTGAGACGTTCTCTGGTGTTCAGATGGATAGGTGGAGTGTGTGTGTGTGTGTGTGTGTGTGTGTGTGAGTGCATGTGTGTGTGTGTGTGTGTGTGTGTGTGTGTGTGTGTGCGTGAGACGTCCTCTGGTGTTCAGATGGAGCATTTACTACCAATCAGCCGTTTGTCACTGACAAGCTTTGTATAAAATAATCGCAGCCTTTGCCACATCGTGTGCGGTTTCACTGATTTTAATTGTGCGGCTCTAATCTACTATCAGAAGGTCAGAGGTCAGAGGTCAACACCGTTTAGGGTCGGCCTGCAGTCGGCCCTGATTGTCTCTCTGTTTGGAGGACCAGCAGTCGTCGATGTTGATGTAGACGTAACCCAGCTCTCTCCAGCCGTCCTCCGCCAGTCTGTCGGCCATGTCTGTGAACAGCGACTCGCTGCAGGAACAACACAGCGAACATTAGAGGAAAACATTACAAACGTTGCCTTCCTTGGCAATGAACGGAAAAGAATTATATTTAAATCAATAAAATTATTAACTGGAAACAAATAAATTATAACTGAAGTAAAAACTGAAATTAAAATAAATTTAACCTAAATAGTGATATAAAACTATTATATATAAAACTATAAGATAAAAAATACACTACAATTAAAATGGAAAATGATAATATAAAAGTGAATACAAAATATTAGTAAAAATTAGAAAAAATTTGTATTAACTGAAATAATGCTGAAATAAAAATTTGAATAAATATTAGATAAGATATTAGATAATATTAGAAATGGTGCCTTGGAAATAAACAGAAATAATTTTAAATTAATTAAATATTTTTATTAATTATTTTAAATTATGCAAATGAAATTCTGGTTCTGCATCAGTGAAATATGCGAATGAAAGGCTGGTTCTGGATCACCTGATGCAGTTCTGCGGGTCGTTCTGACAGTCGATGTCACAGCGGAAGCGTTCCCATGCCAACCAGCCCATGGGAGGGGTCCTCATCAGACCGTTATCCAGAGCCAAGGTGGCCGAGGAGAACGCCAGAACCAGAGTCAGTGCTGACTGCATATCTGAAACACATATTAACACTCATTCAGGGGTGGTAAAAGTACTCAAAAATTATACTCGAGTAAAAGTATATATACCTAAATAAAAAATGACTCCAGTAAAAGTAGAAAGTCCTCCATTCAAACATCACTTGAGTAAAAGTACAAAAGTATCCGATTTAAAACGTACTTAAGTACCGAAAGAAAAAAGTAAATATTCAAACTGTAAATATTGATAATTAAACAGATCAATTGTTTTGGGAGTGATATGCAATGTTTTAATTTAACAAATTATTAGATACTGCAATTAAGAATTTGTTAGATTTGCAATCAGTCAAGAGACAACGAAGCACCTTGCATCAATTCTAAACAATTTCATTAAGTTTAGTGACAGCATATTATGGTGCAATGACTGGTAGGCCATTCTTTGATACAAATTCTACAATTTCAATTCAATTATTGTGGTTTGATTCCGATCTTGATTCAATATAGATTCATTTTGATAAATATTTGGTACAGTAGATACATGTTAATTTTTAAATTAAGAAAATCTCACCTAATTCTGTAAACATAGGCTACAGAGAGCCCTGTCAGCTGGTATTATTAAATGTTAAAAATACATGTGATTTTTATTATAATAACAACTTTATAATATTTTAATGATATAAGTAAAAATATAATACATATATAGTGCACATATTTAGCAAAATACTAATTTATACTAATAATAATTTATATTATAAAATACTAATTTTTCTAACAAACTAACGTGCTATGGTCATTAAATGTTTTTTGTTTTTTTTTCTGAGGTAGCCTAAATGTAACGTTATGTGACATATTGTTCTCCAGCTGTTTTACTGACCTCTTTCTGCGGTTGAAAAACACTGATTTATTGATATTATGTATAAGGTATATACATTTCGGTAAGTTGTACTGTATCTTTCAACATAGGCTACCTATTATTGTTCATTTGTGTTTTTTTACAATTAACTAGTAGTAAAGAGATTAACGGCACCCCATATAGCAGGCGCTAGCTATCTGTCACGTCACATTTAAAAGCTCCAAAACGGTATTTATTGTTTGAATTTCGTAATAAAATTGACAGAATCTGAGAGCTGAGAATTTATTTAATATCAAAAGTAACCTAATCTGTCTTGTCTGTCGGTGTCAATGTCCTCTTTGCTACGCGATTTTCCTCTGCGTGAGAAAATGGATGTGTGTCGTGAGAGCGTGTGGAAAGTGTCGATTGCGTGTGTCTGAATGAGTGAGAGTTGGCAGCTCTGCAATAGACATGTTCCATAACATTAGCTGCATTAAACAGAAGATGTGCAAGATACAGTGCAAGCGGGAATCTCTGGGTCATTGCTGGGCAGAGCTGCACCTTCACCTGTTTCTGCGGTCATCTTCCACAATGGCGAACTGACTGCTATGTGAGCTTATGCTGGCAAAGAGCTCGTGCGTTCTTTTTTTCAAAATAATACCAAGTTTTTCATTGGTTTGGAAAGCCAGTGTATTAAATACTTGGAGCAGGCATGGGGGAAATGTAACGGAGTAAAAAGTAAACTTTGTCTTTAATATTGTAGTGGAGTAAGAGTAAAAGTAGATGCAAATAAAACATACTCAAGTAAAGTACAGATCCCCGGAAAAAAAACTTAAGTGAAGTAACGAAGTATTTCTACTTCGTTACTTACCACCACTGCACTCATTCTGAAGGCTTTTTAAATCAACTTGTTTTGAGTTGAGAAAAGAAAGTCTTCCTTGTATTCATTACTTCAACGAGCTCATTGTTTCTGCATTAAATTATTACATTGTTTAAATTTATTTTATTTTTAGCTAACTGTGACTTTGTATATGTACATTTCTGAAGTCCATAACTTAGACAGTTTCCTCTGATAACAGATCACTGTAAACTGTAATATGGACTCATGCACTTTATGTAAAACTGCTTTTGATGTGTATTGTGAAAAGTGCTGTACAAATAAACGTAAATTGAATGTGAATTTAATTACTTCACAGGAAGTAAGAATGTAATTTTATTTTAAGTCACATTTATTTATACAGATTGTATTGAATTCAATTATGAAACGCCTTCAACTTCATAAGACATTAGTGACATTATTTAGATCAAGTCGGTACAATGTCAAATACAAATATAATGATATATAAAACTGTGATGTTACATTCTATTTGTCCAAATGTAGCAATTTGAATGTAAAAAAATGCAACAATGAACATTATAATTGGAACTTTTGACACAAACACTGAATGATTACATTGTTTTCAACCAACACAAACACAACATTAATGTGGAATTAGACTAATTAAATTATATTTTACACTACTAAAACTTTATTTTAATGTCTGTTGTAAACATCATGAGAGAAACACCTGTCAGTGTCACATGATTCACACAACACACACGTGACATTCACAAGCACAGGTAATGAGTAAACACTCTAAAGGACCCTAACCTTAAAAAATCTTCCTCATATATATATATATATATATATATATATATATATATATAGCCTACTGGAACAAACAACAAACCTCATTTTTAATAATAACTAATCACAATAAACGAGCGCGTCTTTTACTTCCTGTTAGACACTTCCTGCTAGAATGCACAACACGAATCTATATGTGCATCGCATACATTATAGCCTATATAAATGAAGAATTGTTTAAATCTCCACATGCATTGATATTCTATAGAACTATGTTGATCAGATGAATCAGAATAGAGTTAAAAACCTGAATGAAACTGATGCACGCGAACGATTATAGTTTCATCACTCACCGGATCCGGATCCAGATCTTCTCTCACTTCGAATCAGATGTCACTGCTTTTCTGGTTCGGTTCGGTTCTGCTGCTGGAAACAGCTCTCGCTCTCTCTCTCAGTGTGTGTGTGTGTGTGTGTTTGATCCAGCCGGTCATGTGACCACATCATGTCATGTGACGCAGCATCAGCTGACCGATGGTTCATGAGGAAGTTCACATACAGGATTTCGAGTTAAAATCCTTTTTATCTGGGAGGAAAATTAGAGTTAAAGTAAATGGGGTTTTGAGTGAAGTGTATGAGGTAGACAATGGTACTCCTCAAGGGAGTATTATTAGCCCATTATTTTTTTTCAGTAATGATAAATGAGATATTTATAAATGTAGAAAGGTCTATTGGTGTAGCTTTATTTGCAGATGATGGAGCAATGTGGAAAAGGGGAAGAAATATCAATCACATTGTAAATAAGATACAACAAGCAGTGGATACAGTACACACATGGACAATTGAATGGGGATTTAGGATATCTGTGGAAAAAACTAAGGTCATTTTCTTCACAAGGAAGAAAATAAGTCAGGAGTTACAGATTCAAATATCAGGTAAGGAATTGGAAAGAGTAGAGAGCTTTAAATATCTAGGTATATGGTTTGACAAAAGATTAACATGGGCAGTTCATATTCAGAAGATGGTAGAAAAGTGTAAAAAGGTATTGAATGTAATGAGGTGTTTGCATGGGGTGGAATGGGGTGCAACTAGGAGTGCTATGCATACAATATATACTGGACTGATTAGATCAGTTTTTGATTATGGGTGTGTTGTATATGGGTCTGCTGCTAAGACAGCTTTAAATAAACTAGACAGAGTGCAGAGTCGAGGTTTAAGATTATGTTGTGGAGCCATGAAGACAACTCCAGTGGCAGCCATCCAAGTAGAGATGGGGGAGTTGCCTTTAGATCTCAGAAGAGACCAGCTTAGCCTGGTTTTTTGGGCAAACCTTAAAGGTCATAGGGAAGACCATTTGAGTCAATCTACATTGGTAGAGTGTCAAGAGAGACAGAATGGTAGAAAAAGTAGTTTTGGGTGGACTATTGGACAGAAAATAAATGAGATGGAAATAGCCTTGTTGGATATAAGTCCCACAGTAGTATTTTCAAGAGTTCCTTTATGGACTCTTGAAGATCTTTCAGTTGATCTCAGTCTTTTGGAGGAAACTAAGAATGGGGATATAGATAGTAATATGGTGCAGGGGTATTTAGTTGAAAGATATGGGGATAGGATTATAATGTACACAGATGGGTCCAAAAGGGATGGGAGAGTGGGGGTGGCTTTTGTTATTCCAAAATTAAAAGTAGCAACACAAAAAAGAATTAATGATAATTTAGCAGTCTATACAGCAGAACTAATTGCTATTTTAATGGCACTCTCTTGGGCTGTGAGTAACAGGCCAAGAAGTTTAGTAATTGCTTCAGACTCAGCGTCAGCTCTGATGAGTATTCAGAACATAAATTCACAATCTAGACAAGACATTGTGGTAGAAATTGTCCAAATGGCTAGTACATTAATTAAAACTGGAGTCAATGTTGGACTTGTATGGGTTCCTGCCCACAAAGGAGTAATAGGGAATGAGTTGGCTGATAAGTATGCAAAAAAGGCAACAGAAATGGAGTATATAAGTTTAAGCATTAAGTATAGTAAAGAAGAGGTGAAATCAATCATTAAAAGAAAGATAAAGGAGAAGTGGCAAGTGTTGTGGGATAATGGTCAGACTGGTAGGAGACTATATAATATCCAAAAAAGAGTGGGGGTGAGTAGAAGTACTTGCAGAAATACACAGGAGGAGAACATCATTTCAAGAATGAGACTTGGGCATACAGGCTTAAACAGTACATTATTTTTAATGGAAAAACATGCTGATGGGAGGTGTAGTGTATGTAACACACAGGATACCATAGAACATGCTATTGAAGAATGTACTAGATATAGTAATGAGAGACAACAGTTAATCCAGCAGCTAGAAGATGAAGAGATACCTTTGAAAGTATGAGATATTTTGCTAAGGAATTCGGGAGATTTTTGTTTTGGGTTTTTATTTTCCTTTTTTAGAAGAACAGGTTTAATAAAGATAATTTAAGTCTAGGGAAATAATTTATCCAGACCTACACTCCATTTCAGAAGGTGGCGGTAATGCAACCAGACGTTATTTGCCAACCGCCATAAAAACAAGAAGAAGAAGAAGAAGAAGAAGGATTTCGAGTTCAAGCTAAATTGTTGTGGTGTTACAAGTATCAAATTAAAATCAAATAAACTATTAGAGGTTTTAATATTATTAAAGTCCCCATGAAATCAAAATGGACAGTGCTTATTTTTTTATGGCATATTGCAATATTTTAGGCTATTATAAATATATGCACATCGGATATCCTCGTAATCTTGAATCAAAATAACTTCCCCGCGACATCTCTTTAGAGACGGTCTTATAGAGTAGATCCTCCATTCATTTTCTCCACAGGAAAATTATTTTTTAACTATAACTTTAATCAATTTAACTTTAACTTTAATATATCATTAAAGACTGCCTTACTGTGAAATACGAGGTCGATAATCCATGTTTTCTGCTTCTGCTGAAGCATCAGCCTGCTTTATTTCAGCTTTTTGTTAAATAATCATGTTTAAGAGTGAAATTCCTGGTGCAAACTACATTACCCATGATGCTGTGCAGAAAATTACACCAATCAGTCGAAAAAAATAAAACCAAGCAAAATAGCTCTTTAGCCCCACCCACTCCCATGAAATCGAGTCGATCTAGCTATCCGCTAAATGAGTAGTTATATATTTCTCCATTTTTAATTCGATCATGCTGTTTGCAATGCTTCATGGGATTGTAGTTCTTTCCCTCACTAAATCCTGTCTTTTTGTCTGATTTTCAGAAACATTTTCGCTTCAAATCAAAGTGTTTAGTTAGTGTGGTGACTCACCCTGTAGCTGATTCTCGGATGACCTGTCACTCTGATGAGATCCACCAATAGCAAACCACAACCATCCAATCAATTCCCAATGGACAAAATCAAGCCCCGCCCACATTTGTTCCAGAAGCGCTTCACCCGGATACATGGCACAATGAGAAAGTAAAATCCAGCGCAACTTCCCTTTCATAATGACTTTGTCTGTTGCTTAATAAAGTTGATGTAGAATAACTTGATTTACAATTAAAAATGATAACAATGAACAACATACACACAAAGAAAGGAAACGACACGTTCTACACAGTATAATCTCTTTTTTTATTACAAGATGAGCTTGAACAGTTCTCCACCCGATGCTAATTTGCACATGGTTCTTTTCCAAAGGTCCCTGTAGATTAAACCCGGTTCGGAGAAATCCTAGCGTTTGCTCAGCACACTATTATACAGTAGAGAGACTCGCCGTCAGGAAAACACTAACATCAGCACACGGAAACAGAAAATATGCTTGTAAAACAACAAAGGAAGTTTGAACACAGACAGCAACACACTGTCGAGTCGGATCCAGGTCACATGTGAGCTGGATGTGAGTCAGATGTGAGCCTGATGTGAAGCAGATGTGGGCCGGATGTGAGCCAGATATGAGCCGGATGTGAACCAGATGTGGGCCAGATGTGAGCCGGACCGGTACATATGGATTCCAAGCGCATCTCGATGTGAGCCAGATGTGGGTCAGATGTGAGCCGGATGAGAGCTAGATGTGGGTCAGATGTGAAGCAGCCGGATGTGAAGATGTGAAGCAGCCGGCTGTGAACCAGATGTGGGCCGGATGTGAGTCAGATGTGAAGCAGATGTGGGCCGGATGTGAGCCAGAACATGTGGATTCCACGAGTATCTGGATGAGAGCCAAGTGTGGGTAAGATGTGAGCATGATGTGGGTCAGATGGGTGGCGGATGAGAGCCGGATGTTGGCCAGATGTGAGCATGATGTGGGTCGGATGAGAGCCGGATGTTGGCCAGATGTGAGCATGATGTGGGTCAGATGTGAGCATGATGTGGGTCAGATGTGAGCCGGATGTTGGCCAGATGTGAGCATGATGTGGGTCAGATGTGAGCATGATGTGGGTCAGATGTGAGCCGGATGTTGGCCAGATGAGAGCCGGATGTGGGTCAGATGTGAGCCGGATGTGGGTCAGATGTGAGCATGATGTGGGTCAGATGTGAGCATGATGTGGGTCAGATGTGAGCCCGATGTGGGCCGGATGTGAGCCGGATATGGGCCGGCACTATGTTGCTGTCTGGGATAGAGACGCTGCTTGCTCTCGGCTGGATGGAAGTGCATATGTGTGTGTGTGTGTGTGTGTGTAGGGCGTCTAATCCGTGTCCTCTTTAACCTACATAGGCACCAGACACGGCAATATAAAGATTTACTACAAAATTTGTCTGTACAAAAACTGCTTTTATCTTTTTTTCTCGTTATAAATCTCCGTTGAATGACAAACAAAGTCGAGTTGCCTATGACAGACAGAATGGACGCTAGTAGAAAGTTTTCCTAGAAAAATTGAAGTTTATCTAAACAACAGAACTTTGGTTTGAGTCGTTGATCATCATGACACCGAGTGTGAATGCGGCTGCGTCCCAAATCACGAGATTTAGTTTGAAACCGCTAAAAAAGCATGTTCTATAGAGTATGAATGCGATCCGGATGTAGTGTATTTGCCATGTTGTCATTATCATTCATAAAGTGTCCATCAGATGCACACTTCAGAATCCCGCAGGAAGCGGGATACTTTTTCATGAGTACTGTAAATTCAGACATACTGTTTTTCGCCTATTATATAGCATGGAAGTATGTGATTTAGGATGCAGCCCGCGACATACAACTAACGTACATTGTTTCATGGATTTTATCGATGCCTTCAAGTCGGTATTCATGCTTCTTTTCTTTGCGCTCAAACATCATTGGTCTTATCGCAGGTCATTTTGACCCGAAACTAATTTTTACATTTTTTTTTGTACAAATTGAGTGTTCATCAGAGGGGTCCAATACCCCAGGACCTCTGTCGCACTTGAACCACGAATACACACAAAAAAATTTGAAAGGATTCGAGGAGTTCTGTGGTTGAAATTTAAAAAAGACACAAATCCTTCTCTCGCGGGTCAATCTGACCCCTTTAGGAATTAATGGATGCGAGGAATGCTTCAGTACACATAGAAAAACCTGAAAATGCTCAACATTCAAACTAAAAATCCTAAAACGTTACCAAAAAAATGATTTGGTTAAAGGAGAACTCCGGGCAATTTTTAAGTTAATCTTGATCGTTATACCTTTGTGAGTAGTGTCTATAGAAAAAAAACCCGAACCGGATTTTGCAACACGGAGCTGTTCCCGCTAATGCCCAGAGCTCCCCCTCAGCTAAAACGGCAGTTATGGGGGCATATACATAAAGAGTGTCTTTGTGCCTCTTAACAGACACAAAATGCAATTAAAATGCCTGTCCAACATGAACAGGGCCCTTACATGTGAACAAGATGCGTTCAGCAACTAAGCCATTGTTTAAATTCACCTAAATAGTGTTTTAGACGGCTAGCTGTAGTCTCGCGCTGAAGTCCCGTGGGAACTCAGTTGTAGCCGGAAAAAGGTAGATAGCAGTGTGCGTAGGAGCGTAGTGTGAGAAGAGTGATGATCGGAGTTGCTCACAAGTGAAGTAGAAATAGTTCGCGTTTGTGCCGTTACGAATTGTTGCAACAGAATGCGAAAATACAAGAACTTAAATTTTCATCATCTTCATTTCCATGACCTCGAGATTCTGCAGTTGTGGCTTGTTGTACTTCAACTTGATGCGCAAACTCCCATACAAGAACTACGTGCGAGACTTCAGCGCGAGACTACAGCTAGCCGTCTAAAACACTATTTAGGTGAATTTAAACAATGGCTAAGTTGCTAAACGCATCTTGTTCACATGTAAGGGCCCTGTTCATGTTGGACAGGCATTTTAATTGCATTTTGTGTCTGTTATGAGGCACAAAGACACTCTTTATGTAAAGTATATGCCCCCATAACTGCCGTTTTAGCTGAGGGGGAGCTCTGGGAATTAGCTGTAGCAGCTCCGTGTTGCAAGCACCAATCCGTTTTTCTTTCTTTCTATAGACAGTACTCAAAAAGGTATAACAATCAAGATTAACTTAAAAATTCCCCAGAGTTCTCCTTTAATGTCTACATGTTTATCTGAATGCACACTGAAGAGAAACTGGCTTTAGGACCCAGCGGAACAGCTCATTTACTCCTTATAGAGATATAAGCCCGTCTAGAGTCATGAAATATCAATGTATTTTTTCAATATATATAAGAGGTCGACAAAGACTCCCAATGTAAGATATTTAGAGATGAATTAAAAGGGTTATGCATGAAATTGTGAGTTATTTTAAATTTAAGTTGGGGAAAGGGAGTTGTGAGAAATGTGCTTTTAAAGGTAAATAAAAAAATAAAATAAAAATTGCATTAAAAAATTATTAAAAAATATAATCAAAATGAAATAAAAAAAGCTTTCTGGACAAAAAAAAAAAAAAAAAAAGTATAATTTTAGGGCTTCCGGTCATTTTAACCCGCGAGGGAAAGATGTGTTACAAAGTGCGAGGAAAAGATGAAGGTTTTTAAAGACATTATTGCATAAGATCATTTTAATTTAATTAATTTCTGTGTTTAAAACATTCTGCCTGCCAGCTTTAGCGGTTTCTTGCTTATCATTTTGTTGCATTGGTGCTAAAAAGCTTCCTGTATTTGTCAGTGAGTGAAAAGGAAAGAAAGTAAATAAGTATTAATTTCGTTCACGAACATCAGATCATAATTAAGACGTTTGACATCTAACAATTCCCAACATTCCAGGAACGTTCTCTCAAGGTTCTATTTTGAGTAACAAACATTCTAAAAACATTGCAGGAAGGTTTATGTGTGACAAAACTAATAAGAACTTTCTCTAAAAGTTCATATTAATCTAATTAACGTCCAATAACTAGGGATGCACCGATATGAAAATTTTGGCCGATACCGATAACCGATAATTCTTTATATTTGAAAGCCGATAACCGATATATTACCAGATAAATCTAAATCCAAATTTTGATATAATTTTTAAGAGCCTGATTACAAAAACAAAAGTCTCACCATTAAAATCCACGTCCCAAACACACAATTAAAATCTCAATTATAATGTTATGAAGCCGATATTACACACTTGTGCTGCACATGTTGCACTGAACCGTATTTTCCTTTTTTTGTGCGATTCTAATCATATTTCAAGCAATTCAAATCCATCATGTTGAACAGTCGCATCTGAAGAGTCACAGCTGAAGGAAATAATACATTATCGGCTTTAATAAATCGGCCAAATTTTCTTATCAGACCGATAACGATAACAGTAAAAATGAACATATCGGCCGATATATCATCATATAGCATCCCTACTAATGACGTCTAAGAAAGGTTTGGAGAAGGTTCTGGGAGTGTGTCGTCATTCGGTGCTCTTGAACTTGAAGGCAGCATTTCTCTCACATCCGTTTAAAACATCTACTTCATTTCACAGCATCCTACATGTCTTTCACAGAGAAAACAGAGAGAAGCAACACAGAATGAGAACAATGTAGCGCCGAAGGTCCAGCGGGACAGAAAGAGACGGTGTTTTGGGTTTCTGAGTCGCTCACGTATCCGGATTTCCACAGGAAACATCTTTGTGTCCGTCGTTTGGACGAGAGTTACAGGAGAATCCCTCAGGATCTCAGGCCATGGTCTCTTTCCCCGGGAGCCTCCTGTCGTTAAACGTGTGCATGTTAATGACCTCTTCTGTTTTAACGATGGCGGGAGGCTGAGGTTTTTGTTTCCGCCGTCGCTGGCATTTCAGAGACACCCTGAGCTCCTCCACCATCGCACTGCAGAACGAGCGCTACAGACAAATAAAGATAAAAACAAACAAACAAACAAACAGGTGGATTAATTAAGAGACACCCTGACGAGTGCTATAGAGAGAGAGAACAACACTTCAGTCACACGCCTGCTCAGGTCATGCAGTATTCATTATTAGTTTTATTTTCAGTGAATAAATACTCATTTTTGGGGGAACTATTCTTAAATATAATGGCTTTACTTTTAAAAGGATGTGAATTTAAACATTTAAACTTGTGTCACATTGAGTTCCATCATCAATTCCTTTTTTATAAAATTAAATTATTAATTCAATTTAATTAGTCAATAATTAAATTAAATAAATATAAAATGGGTAAATAAACAAATACACAAATGCATCAATAAAAATAAGAAAATAATTAAATATAAAACAAGTAAATACACGAACAAATAAATAATATAAAAACAGGCAAATACACAAATAAATAAATAAAAACAAGAAAATAATTAAAAAATAAAAAGGTAAATACAAAAATTTATAAAATGACATTTTATTAATGCAGAAACAAGTAAATACACAAGCAAACAAATGTAAAATACTACACAAATAAATAAATATAAAAAACAAGTCAATAATTAAATAAATATTAAAAAGTGGTAAATACACAAATACAAAAATAAATGAATGAATAAAGAAATAAACAGGTAAATTAAATAATTATTATAAAAATAAGTAAATACAGAAATAAATAAACGATTTCTTATTTTATTTAATTATTATAAAAACATAAAACTAAATAAATACAAAAAGTTATTTCAGTGATGGTAAATTTTGTTGTAAAATTTTTTTATTAATTTAGTTCTTTCATATACATATATATATATGTAGTCGCTCTGGAGAAAACCGTGATGTCATCGTCCAGCTCAGTTCAGTTCTCATATAATGCTGTCAATGCAGGAGATCAATAATATTGTTGAATATTAAATTAAATGTCTACAACTAAGCAAAACAGTGTAAAAGGCGACAGTAAAAGAAACCAAATCTCAGGTGACAGAATCGAGAAAAAAAACGGGGTCGGGGAGTTCTTTAGTGTGTTTAATGTTGCTGTTTGAGCAAGAAAAAGAGTTATTCACTATATATTCTCTATAATATTTATGTCAGTGTTTCTGAACTCCTGAAACGCCTTCATTGTATCTTGAGTTTCTTCCGGGAACGAACACGTCACAATATTCCTCATTATAATAATTAATATGCAGAATAAAGGGGCGGGGCCTGGTTGAGTTATTTAGTAGTGTGTTAAACTGGAAACTTTAACTGTGTTATAAAGTACCTTCTGGATGTGAGCGTTCTGCCTGGACTTGTAGAGCACCTCCCCAACGGCCACGAACACGGACAGCACGAGCCCGGCGGCCAGAACGATGAAGATTCCCCCGATGTTCTGCACGCCGAGAGCGCTGGCCTCTTTACTCTCCTCCTCGGGACAGCCGTTCCCTCGCCACCACTTCTCCTTCATCATGTGCAGCTTCCCCTCCTCCTGCAGCTGCAGGATCGCAATGGTGATGCGGTCTCTATACGGGGAGCCTGCGGGACGAGGAGAGCGCAGGAATCAGTGTGTGTGTGTGAGTGTGATGGTGATGCGGTCTCGATACGGGGAGCCTGCGGGACGAGGAGAGTGCAGGAATCAGTGTGTGTGTATATGTGTGAGTGTGTGTGTGTTTGCGCCCGTGTGTGTGTGTGTGTGTGTGTGAGTGCAATGGTGATGCGGTCTCGATACGGGGAGCCTGCGGGACGAGGAGAGTGCAGGAATCAGTGTGTGTGTGTGTGTGTGTGTGTGAGTGTGATGGTGATGCGGTCTCGATATGGGGAGCCTGCGGGACGAGGAGAGTGCAGGAATCAGTGTGTGTGTGTGTGTGTGTGTGTGAGTGTGATGGTGATGCGGTCTCGATACGGGGAGCCTGCGGGACGAGGAGAGTGCAGGAATCAGTGTGTGTGTGTGTGTGTGTGTGTGAGTGTGATGGTGATGCGGTCTCGATACGGGGAGCCTGCGGGACGAGGAGAGTGCAAGAATCAGTGTGTGTGTGTGTGTGTGTGTGTGTGTGTGTGTTTGCGCGCTTGTGTGTGTGTGTGTGTGTTATGTGCCATGGTGATGCGGTCTCGATACGGGGAGCCTGCGGGACGAGGAGAGTGCAGGAATCAGTGTGTGTGTGTGTGTGTGTGTGTGTGTGTGAGTGTGATGGTGATGCGGTCTCGATACGGGGAGCCTGCGGGACGAGGAGAGTGCAGGAATCAGTGTGTGTGTGTGTGTGAGTGTGATGGTGATGCGGTCTCGATACGGGGAGCCTGCGGGACGAGGAGAGTGCAAGAATCAGTGTGTGTGTGTGTGTGTGTGTGTGTGTGTGTTTGCGCGCGTGTGTGTGTGTGTGTGTGTGCCATGGTGATGCGGTCTCGATACGGGGAGCCTGCGGAACGAGTAGAGCGCAAGAATCAGTGTGTGTGTGTGTGTGTGTGTGTGTGTGTTTGCGCGCGCGTGTGTGTGTGTGCCATGGTGATGCGGTCTCGATACGGGGAGCCTGCGGGACGAGGAGAGTGCAGGAATCAGTGTGTGTGTGTGTGTGAGTGTGATGGTGATGCGGTCTCGATACGGGGAGCCTGCGGGACGAGGAGAGTGCAGGAATCAGTGTGTGTGTATATGTGTGTGTGTGAGTGTGATGGTGATGCGGTCTCGATACAGGGAGCCTGCGGGACGAGGAGAGCACAAGAATCAGCTTACATGTGTGTGTGTGTGTGTGTGTGTGCGATGGTGATGCGGTCTCGATACGGGGAGCCTGCGGGACGAGGAGAGCACAAGAATCAGCTTACGTGTGTGTGTGTGTGTGTGTGTGTGCGATGGTGATGCGGTCTCGATACAGGGAGCCTGTGGGACGAGGAGAGCACAAGAATCAGCTTACGTGTGTGTGTGTGTGTGTGTGTGTGTGTGTGCGATGGTGATGCGGTCTCGATACGGGGAGCCTGCGGGACGGGGAGAGCGCAGGAATCAGCTTACGCGCGTGTGTGTATGTGCAATGGTGATGCGGTCTCGATACGGGGAGGTGTTCCCATGCCGTAGGCCTTGGAGTCGATGAGTGTGAGTGTAAGTATGTGTATGTGAGAGTGTGTGTGTGTGTGAGTGTGTGTGTGTGTTACCCATAGGTGTTCCCACGCCATAGGCCTTGGAGTCGCTCTTCCGGAGTGCACTGTGTGTGTGTGTGAGTGTGATGGTGATGCGGTCTCGATACGGGGAGCCTGCGGGACGAGGAGAGCGCAGGAATCAGTGTGTGTGTGTGAGTGTGATGGTGATGCGGTCTCGATACGGGAAGCCTGCGGGACGAGGAGAGCGCAGGAATCAGTGTGTGTGTTTGTGTGAGTGTGATGGTGATGCGGTCTCGATACGGGGAGCCTGCGGGACGAGGAGAGCGCAGGAATCAGTGTGTGTGTGTTTGTGTGAGTGTGATGGTGATGCGGTCTCGATACGGGAAGCCTGCGGGACGAGGAGAGTGCAGGAATCAGCTTACGTGTGTGTGTGTGTGTGTGTGAGTGTGATGGTGATGCAGTCTCGATACGGGAAGCCTGCGGGACGAGGAGAGCGCAGGAATCAGTGTGTGTGTGTGTGTGTGTGAGTGTGATGGTGATGCGGTCTCGATACGGGGAGCCTGCGGGACGAGGAGAGTGCAGGAATCAGTGTGTGTGTGTGTGTGTGTGTGAGTGTGATGGTGATGCGGTCTCGATACGGGGAGCCTGCGGGACGAGGAGAGTGCAGGAATCAGTGTGTGTGTATATGTGTGTGTGTGAGTGTGATGGTGATGCGGTCTCGATACAGGGAGCCTGCGGGACGAGGAGAGCACAAGAATCAGCTTACATGTGTGTGTGTGTGTGTGTGTGTGCGATGGTGATGCGGTCTCGATACGGGGAGCCTGCGGGACGGGGAGAGCGCAGGAATCAGCTTACGCGTGTGTGTGTGTGTGTGTGAGTGCGATGGTGATGCGGTCTCGATACGGGGAGCCTGCGGGACGAGGAAAGCACAAGAATCAGCTTACGTGTGTGTGTGTGTGTGAGTGTGATGGTGATGCGGTCTCGATACGGGGAGCCTGCGGGACGAGGAGAGCACAAGAATCAGCTTACGTGTGTGTGTGTGTGTGTGTGTGTGTGCGATGGTGATGCGGTCTCGATACAGGGAGCCTGTGGGACGAGGAGAGCACAAGAATCAGCTTACGTGTGTGTGTGTGTGTGTGTGCGATGGTGATGCGGTCTCGATACGGGGAGCCTGCGGGACGGGGAGAGCGCAGGAATCAGCTTACGCGTGTGTGTGTGTGTGTATGTGCAATGGTGATGCGGTCTCGATACGGGGAGGTGTTCCCATGCCGTAGGCCTTGGAGTCGATGAGTGTGAGTGTAAGTATGTGTATGTGAGAGTGTGTGTGTGTGTGTGTGTGTGTGTGAGTGTGTGTGTGTGTTACCCATAGGTGTTCCCACGCCATAGGCCTTGGAGTCGCTCTTCCGGAGTGCACTGTGTGTGTGTGTGAGTGTGATGGTGATGCGGTCTCGATACGGGGAGCCTGCGGGACGAGGAGAGCGCAGGAATCAGTGTGTGTGTGTGTGTGTGTGTGTGTGAGTGTGATGGTGATGCGGTCTCGATACGGGAAGCCTGCGGGACGAGGAGAGCGCAGGAATCAGTGTGTGTGTTTGTGTGAGTGTGATGGTGATGCGGCCTCGATACGGGGAGCCTGCGGGACGAGGAGAGCGCAGGAATCAGTGTGTGTGTGTGTGTGTGAGTGTGATGGTGATGCGGTCTCGATACAGGAAGCCTGCGGGACGAGGAGAGTGCAGGAATCAGCTTACGTGTGTGTGTGTGAGTGTGATGGTGATGCAGTCTCGATACGGGAAGCCTGCGGGACGAGGAGAGCGCAGGAATCAGTGTGTGTGTGTGTGTGTGTGTGTGAGTGTGATGGTGATGCGGTCTCGATACGGGGAGCCTGCGGGACGAGGAGAGCGCAGGAATCAGTGTGTGTGTGTGTGTGTGTGTGAGTGTGATGGTGATGCGGTCTCGATACGGGGAGCCTGCGGGACGAGGAGAGCGCAGGAATCAGTTTACGTGTGTGTGTATGTGTATGTGTGTGTGTGTGTTGGCGATGGTAATGCGGTCTTGATACGGGGAGCCTGCGGGGCGAGGAGAGCGCAGGAATCAGTGTGTGTGTGTGTGTGTGTGCGATGGTGATGCGGTCTCGATACGGGGAGACTGCGGGATGGGGAGAGCGCAGGAATCAGCTTACGTGTGTGTGTGTGTGTGAGTGTGATGGTGATGCGGTCTTGATACGGGGAGCCTGCGGGACGAGGAGAGCGCAGGAATCAGCTTACATGTGTGTGTGTGTGTGTGTGTGTGCGATGGTGATGTGGTCTCGATACGGGGAGCCTGCGGGACGGGGAGAGCGCAGGAATCAGCTTACGTGTGTGTGTGTGTGTGTGTGTATGTGCAATGGTAATGCGGTCTTGATACGGGGAGCCTGCGGGACGAGGAGAGCGCAGGAATCAGCTTACATGTGTGTGTGTGTGTGTGTGTGTGTGTGTGTGTGTGTGCGATGGTGATGCGGTCTCGATACGGGGAGCCTGCGGGACGGGGAGAGCGCAGGAATCAGCTTACGTGTGTGTGTGTGTGTATGTGCAATGGTGTTGCGGTCTCGATACGGGGAGGTGTTCCCATGCCGCAGGCCTTGGAGTCGATGAGTGTGAGTGTAAGTATGTGTATGTGAGAGTGTGTGTGTGTGTTACCCATAGGTGTTCCCACGCCATAGGCCTTGGAGTCGATGAGTCCGCCGACCTGCGTGAGATTGCAGTTGCGCTGCGTGACGAACTCGATGGCCGTCGACTCCATCAGGAAAGCGTAATCCGACGTCAACACTCGATGGATTCCCTCCTCAACGCTCTTCACGATCACAGATTGTCCACGACTCTTCATGAACTCCCACATCTTATCGTACGTGGAGATCTTGGTTTTCTACCACACACAGACAGCAGTTAAAGGTGCACGGATGTGCACCTTTAACTGCTATAACGTAATGTACGTTATAGCAGTTAAAGGTGCAGTGTGTGATTTTTAGCGACATCTAGTGGTGAGTTTGTGAATTGCACCCAACAGAAGTTACGGTGGCTGACAGGAAGTGATGTCGTCGTCTGACACCATGTCCTAACCAGACGCGATGCGATAAGATTCCAGCGACAAGCAATTTGTCTGTCCACACTAGACGCGACAACAAGATCCATCAAAATCAATCAAAACCCACAGCCAATCAGAACATCTAAAAATCTCTATGAACGAGAGCATATTAGACGCCGATGTGGCGAGCAGGACGAGGGCGTTGGCGTGATTACTAATGAGCGACGCCTGTGCGACGCACCGGTCTCGTATCTCTCACGGAGGAGCGACGACAGTGGAGATCGAGAGAGGCCAGGCCTGGATTTATGTTGTGTTTTGTTTCATCTTTTACTTTCGTTTTGTATTTGTTTTAAGTTTGGTTTTAAATGTGTGTTAACGTTCGCTGGTTCCCGCCTCCTTCTTCCCACAACATCTAATCTTGTTACAGCGAATAAATCAACTAACAAGTGTGTAAGTCTCCCTGGATTTCATTGTCAATTGCGCTTGTTCCTGTTAAGTGTCCTCAATCTGGCGACCCGCGTGAGCGTCGAGTCTGAGGAGGCGGGGAAACAACGATCTCTGATTTTTTGAATTTGGACTGCAGTAGGCTAGCTCAGATAGTCGGTGTTAGCGGTGTTCAGAAGCATCACTTGCCCACCGCATCACCGCCTATTTAAGGGAATTTGTCATTACACTGTTTTGTTGTTGTGTTTTTCATTAACAATAATAGGCTAATGAACTCACTATTCAAGAAATCTGCCCCGAATTGCCACTAATTTGAAAGCGAAACTAAAATGCGCACGGGGGCGGAGCTAGCAGAACAGAGCGAGCGTTTTTCCATAGGTATGAACTGAAAACGCTCGCTCTGTTCTGCTAGCTCCGTGCCCGTGTGCATTTTAGTGTCGCTTTCAAATTAGTGCCAATTCGGGGCAGATTGCTTGAATAGTGAGTTAATTAGCCTATTATTG
>NW_027509030.1:907500-920000 GCF_051911475.1 Siphateles boraxobius
AAAGTCAGAATTGCGTGAAATAAAGTCGCAATTGCATGTTATAAAGTCAGAATTGCGAGAGAATTCTTACTTTTTTTCTTGCAATTCCGACTTTATATCTCGCAATTCTGACTTTTTTCTCTTGCAATTCTGACTTTATATCTCGCAATTCTGACTTTATATCTCGCAATTCTGACTTTTTTCTCTTGCAATTCTGACTTTATATCTCGCAATTCTGACTTTATATCTCGCAATTCTGACTTTATATCTCGCAATTCTGAGTTTATATCTCGCAATTCTGACTTTATATCTCGCAATTCTGACTTTATATCTCGCAATTCTGACTTTATATCTCGCAATTCTGAGTTTATATCTCGCAATTCTGAGTTTATATCTCGCAATTCTGACTTTATATCTCGCAATTCTGACTTTATATCTCGCAATTCTGAGTTTATATCTCGCAATTCTGACTTTATATCTCGCAATTCTGACTTTATATCTCGCAATTCTGACTTTTTTCTCTTGCAATTCTGACTTTATATCTCGCAATTCTGACTTTATATCTCGCAATTCTGACTTTTTTCTCTTGCAATTCTGACTTTATATCTCGCAATTCTTACTTTTTTCTCTTGCAATTCTGACTTTATATCTCGCAATTCTGACTTTATATCTCGCAATTCTGACTTTATATCTCACAATTCTGACTTTATATCTCGCAATTCTGACTTTATATCTCGCAATTCTGACTATATCTCGCAATTCTGACTTTATATCTCGCAATTCTGACTTTATATCTCGCAATTCTGACTTTATATCTCGCAATTCTGACTTTTTTCTCTTGCAATTCTGACTTTATATCTCGCAATTCTGACTTTATATCTCGCAATTCTGACTTTTTTCTCTTGCAATTCTGACTTTATATCTCGCAATTCTTACTTTTTTCTCTTGCAATTCTGACTTTATATCTCGCAATTCTGACTTTATATCTCGCAATTCTGACTTTATATCTCACAATTCTGACTTTATATCTCGCAATTCTGACTTTATATCTCGCAATTCTGACTATATCTCGCAATTCTGACTTTATATCTTGCAATTCTGACTTTATATCTCGCAATTCTGACTTTATATCTCGCAATTCTGACTTCATATCTCGCAATTCTGACTTTATATCTCGCAGTTCTGAGTTTATATCTCGCAATTCTGACTTTATATCTCGCAATTCTGACTTTATATCTCACAATTCTGACTTTATATCTCGCAATTCTGACTTTATATCTCACAATTCTGACTTTATATCTCGCAATTCTGACTTTATATCTCGCAATTCTGACTTCATATCTCGCAATTCTGACTTTATATCTCGCAATTCTGACTTTATATCTCGCAATTCTGACTTTATATCTCGCAATTCTGAGAAATTGTCGCAAATACCTTTTTTTATTTCTTCATTCTGTGGCGGAAACAAGCTTCCATAGATATCAGCCTCACATTCACAACAACTTTTAATTTAGTTTTGATTTTCTCAAAGTTTTAGAGTAAAACATGTTTTTGAAAACATAAAAATTGAAAATAGTATTTTTGTGCATTTTCATAAAAATAAATGTAAAATTCTGTTAATTTTAAGTTCACTTTTTAAAACTTTTTTCACTTCAGCAATAATCTGCCATATATCGTCTTTGAAAAGAGATCAAACTTCAGTCTGTCGCTTTAAAGCATTCAAGATTTACAAGTTTAAGTTGGAAATTTAATGTTAAAAAAGTGAATAAATGGATTATAAATACAGCGTAGATATAATTTAGCACCATAAAATCCACAATATTAAATAAAAAACATTATCGAACTAAAATATAGTGCATTCATTTCATTGACTTGACGTGAAGAGCACCAGAGGGTTTTTAAATAGGCGTTTGTTCATGATTTCTGCTCCATAACTGAGACGCCTGTGAGATATAAATCATAGAGAGATATTAAAGGAGTATTGCAGTGAGAGAGACGGATATTAGAGAGGATGAAGGAGGAAAGTTGCAAGTAATTATGGGATATCCAGAGGGTTTTAACTGAACATCTGAAGCTCGATCGCAGGAAACTGAGAACAAACACCATCCTGAACTTCAGCACATTATTATTTCACTTAAACGTATACATTCACTGTAAATAATGTTGTGTGGTGCAATTATATTTATTTATTCTTTTGTGGTAAATGTGCCTTAGTTAATTTGATTTATTTTGTCTTTAGAGTTTTTTTATATGCAATTATATTTATTTAATTTTCTTGCAACTAAATATGAAATTATTCACTGTAAAATTGAGGTGTGGTGCAATTATATTTATATTTTATATACATTTTATTTTTCTTGACACTTAATATAAAAATATAGACTATAAATAATGTAGTTATTAAATATAATAACAATTATATAAATTTTTTTGCATAAATGTGCCTTATTTTAGTCATCAACTTTAGAGTGATTCTAGGTAGACTTTTTAATTATATGCAATTATATTTATTTATTTTTTCTTGCCACTAATTATAAAAATATAAACTGTAAATAATGTAGTGTGGTGCAATTATATTTATTTATTTATTTGCAAAAATGTGCCTTATTTTAGTCATCATCAGAGTGATTCTAGTTTATTTTTGTTATATTATATGCAATTATATTTTTTTTTTTGCATAAATGTGCCTTATTTTAGTCATCATCTTTAGAGTGATTCTAGATTGTTTTTTTAAATTATATGCAATTATATTTATTTTATTTTTCTTGCCACTAAATATAAAAATACAAACTGTAAATAATGTTGTGTGGTGCAATTATATTTATTTATTTATTTGCAAAAATGTGCCTTATTTTAGTCATCATCAGTTTGATTCTATTTTTTTTATTTTATTATATGCAATTATATTTATTTTATCTTTGCCACTAAATATAACAACATTGGCTGTAAATAATGTGGTTTGATGCAATGATATTTTGCTATTTTGTTTATTTCTACGTTTTTTTAATTATTTTGATTAAACTACAGAATTTCAGGCACAAACGGCCCCGTTTCCCGAGACTGAGGATGAATGAGGATGAAAACGGACGTGTGTTCACACACACACACACACACACACACACACACACTAGCGCGAGGGTCACATGTTACCTGGCTATGACAAACAGCACACAACTGACACCCAAGCAAGCCAGCAGAATATACATCCAGATATCAGGGGACAGAGGGTTGAGGAAGGAGAACACGCCAGGGTTGGTGCCGTTGGGTTTGCGGTAGAGAATGCTGATTCCCAGAGTCATGAAGGGTTTGGAGAAGTCAATCACCTTCTCTCGCACGTACGTGATGGTCAGCGGAGCCACGGCCAGGTCCGCTTTCTGTCAATCACCAACAGAACACACCAATGATGTCCTGCTAAACACTTTCTAGCAGCAAAAATGACTAGAACTCTAGAACCAACCAAAAGATTCAAATGAATCAACTCTGTGAATCAATTGTGAATCTCTTGTGCTGGAAAACCATATTTGCTGTTCTGGGTCCTTTTAAATCGCTTGTAAATGTGTTGATACAGCATATTATCACTAAATATTGGGTTTGATCTTTTAATCAACTTGCTTTCTTTCAAAAGGCACAGATTTTATGTATGTTTTTGGAACGGATTGATCGTAGGCCTCATTCGTTTGAGATCAGTGTTTTTGAAGTGAACAAAATACCTAAGGGACTGCAGATGAAAATTAGCCTGTATGGCTAAATCTGGCACATTTACATGTTGGACCTTGTACCCATGTTAATTAATGTGCACTGTCCCTTTAAATAAAGAAACTCAAACTCAAACTCAAAATGTGAACTTTTTCCACAGATCAATGAGGCCTACGATCAATCCGTTCCAAAAACAAACATAAAACCCGTGTTTACTGAAAGAAAACTAGTTGGTAAAAAGATCAAACCCAATATTTTGTGATAATATAGTATATTAAAACATTTAAAAGTGATTTAAAGTCCCCCCTGTGGTGAAAAGTTTTTAATGTTGTTTATATGCTGTTTTTAATATGCTTTAAGACAAAGCATGTGTAAATTCATACGTCGACAGCATTGCTGAGTATTTTCTGCTTAAAACTGCAGTGAACCAAAGACAGTCTCAAAAACACCTCTGGTGTTTCTGACGTCACAAACTACCTTGTAACCAATCAGATCAACGTGTGATCGTCAACCAGTGGATCTCTGAGAGAGTGAGTGAGTGGAGGCGGGGCTCATTTGCATATTCATAGAACCGCAAATACTAAATAAGGCAAGGGTGTCGAGTTACATTCAAGATATTTTAAGGCATAAAGAATTTGTTTTCAAGGAAAAAATGTTTAAATATGTCATTTTGGTGATCAAAGATGATACAATTATTGACTACAGGGGGATTTGAACTATTGACTAAAATGCGGGTCATTTTAAATTTCAATAACATGAACTAGCATTTTCAGGGAAGAAGAAAATCCTTTCCTGGTCAAAATGACTGGAAACCAAAATGAGAGTTAGACTGTTAAAAACAATAGGGGTGTAATAGTATATTGCAATACAACAATATATATAGTTTATGGTTCACCCAAAATAAAAATTATTGTGTGAGAAAAAAAATCTAGTTTTCAGAGTTTTAGTGTCAGTACTACATTAAACTACTATATATAATGTTGAATATAGTGTATAATAATGCATATTTGTGGGTCCTGATAATGCCAGATGTCTGATGTTACCAGTAAAAGTGGCCTATACATTATTTTAAATATATTTATTCAGTGAAAGTGCAAGAATATTCGTCTAAAATAATTCTGTATTTTCAGCTTCAGAATCATAATATTGTTATTCTGGTGTCTCTGTTGTTCTTTATGTTTCCAGCAGCAAATCCAAGTCTATTCATTTACACACACAATGTAAAATCAAATTTAGCATTTTAATCAACAGGACGTTTATTATCATAATAATATGCAATGGGGAGTTCAGTATCGTGATATGTATCGAATCGTGACATGAGGGTGTTGTTATACCACTAGTTTAAAGGCAACCTAATTGAAATAAAACGCAATAAATGCACAATAAAATATTATACAAACTATAAAAAATAGTACAACATCGAGATGCATTTTGGTAATTAGAAATATCAGGGAAATGAGCTTAATTTTCACAAAAATAATGTCACAAAAAAGTCTTGAAATAATATTTTTCACATTTTCAGGGAAAATTAAGCCCATTTAAAATATATCTTTTGTTTCTATCAAAATTAAAGTTAAAAGTGAACTGAAAATGTTTAAAAGCAACCTAATAAAAACTAAAATATAGAATGAAAACACAATAAAATACTATACAAACTATAAAAAAAATAGTATATTTGTGGCCTAAAAGCATCAGCACAGGTTTCAAATGCAGATTATGAGCGTAAAGGCCAACGAGTTTAAAAGCAGAGTGAGATGTGTGTGAGCGCAGCGTGTGTGTGTGTGTGTGTGTGTGTGTGTGTGTCGTGCGGCTGGAGAATCTCATCATTAATTGATGATATGCTTGTCCCTCGCTCACGAACAGCTCAGACTACAGAGTCTGCTCACAAGATCTCCAGAGACCATCACACACACACACACACACACACACACACACACACACACACACACACACACACACACACACACACACACACACACACACACACACACACACACTCTCCAGACGGATTCAAGCGTTTCTCTCTGACTCGTGCAGATTACGGCAGTTATTAACTAAAACTATTATGTACGTATAAATATATACACACACTACGAGTCAAAAGTTTTGCATCGGTAATATTTTTAATGTTTTAACAAGAAGTCTCTTCTGCTCACCAAGGCTGCATTTATTTGATTAAACAGTAATATAGTTAAATATTATGACAATACCTGTTTTCTATTTTAATATATTTTTAAAATGTAATTTTGCTGAATTTTCATCATCATTACTCCAGTCTTCAGTGTCACATGATCCTTCACAAATCACTATAATATGATGATTTGATGCCCAAAAAAACATTCATTAATATCATCAATGTTGAAAAAAGTTATTTACATTATTATTTCAGAACATTTTGATGAATAGAAATTTTTAAAAAAACAGCATTTATCTGAAATATATGAATTTGTTTATTTTTTGGGGGAAATAAATAAAATGAATCAATAATTTTATTCATCAAGGATTAATTAAATTAATCAAAAGTTACAGTAAAGACATTTATAATGTTACAAAATATTCTATTTCAAGTAAATTCTGTTCTTTTGAACTTTCTATTCGTCAAAGAATCCTGAAAAAACATTTTCAACATTAATAATAATCATAAATGTTTCTTGAGCATCAAATCATCATATTATAGTGATTTCTGAAGGATCATGTGACACTGAAGACTGGAGTAATGATGCTGGAAATTCAGCTTTGATCACAGGAATAAATTACACTTTAAAATATATTAAACAAAAAAAAAAAGTAATTTTACATTCTAATAATATGTATATATTTTTTTTAATCGAGTAAAATGCAGCCTTGGTGAGCAGAAGAGACTTCCTTTAAAAACATTAAAAATCTTACCAATCCAAAACCTTTGTGTGTGTGTGTGTGTGTGTGTGTGTGTGTGTGTGTGTGTGTGTGTGTGTGTGTGTGTGTGTGTGTGTGTGTGTGTGTGTGTGTGTGTGTGTGTGACTCACGTGGTCGATGAGCTCGCGGATCATGCCGTTCCACTGGCCCGTGTTCTCCTCGAACGCCCCGTACTTCCCGTCCTCCACTAACCGGATCTCGTACCGGAAGCCCAGGATCCCCGACAGTTCCCGGAGCAGATCCACACAGAAGCCCTCGAACCGGTCGTTGCCGTACAGCGGCTTATCCGACTTCTTAAACATGACGTACGGCTCCTCCTGAACACACACACACACACACACACACACACACACACACACACACACACACACACACACACACACACACACACACACACACACACACACACACACACACACACACACAGCGTCGAGTTCATTAGTTAGTGGATTAGCAGAACTGCTGGGTGATATATATAAAAAAAAAATCTATGTGTGTGTCTGTGAGTGAGTGTGTGTGTGAGTGAGTGAGTTTGTAAGTGTGTGAGAGAGTGTGTGTGTAAGTTTGTGAGAGTGTTGGTGTGTGTGTGTCTGTGAGTGAGTGTGTGTGAGTGAGTGAGTGTGTGTGAGTGAGTGAGTTTGTAAGTGTGTGAGAGAGTGTGTGTGTAAGTTTGTGAGAGTGTTGGTGTGTGTGTGTGTGTGTGTGTGTGTGTGCCTGTGTGTGAGTTAGAGAGTGTGTGTGTGTAAGTGAGTGTGTTTGTAAGTGTGGGAGAGAGTGTGTGTGTAAGTTTGTGAGAGTGTTGGTGTGTGTGTGTCTGTGAGTGAGTGTGTGTGTGAGTGAGTGAGTTTGTAAGTGTGTGAGAGTGTTGGTGTGTGTGTGTATGTGTCTGGGTGTGAGTTAGAGAGTGTGTGTGTGTGTGTGAGTGAGTGTGTTTGTAAGTGTGTGAGAGTGTGTGTTTGTGTGTGTGTGTGTGTGTGTGTGTGTGTGTGTGTGTGTGTGTGAGTGAGTGAGTGAGCGAGCGAGTGTGTATGTGTGTGTTGGAGTGAGTGTGTGAGTGAGTGTGTTAGTGTGTGTGAGAGTGTGTGCGTGCGTGTGTATGTGTGTGTGAGAGTGTGTGCGTGCGTGTGTATGTGTGTGTGAGAGTGTGTGTGTGCGTGTGTATGCGTGTGTGTGTGTGAGATAGAAAGTGTGTGTGTGTGTGTATGTGAGAGTGTGTGCGTGTGTATGTGTGTGTGACAGTGTGTGTGTGCATGTGTATGTGTGTGTGTGTGTGTGTGTGTGTGTGTGTGTGTGTGTGTGTGTGTGTGTGTGTGAGAGTGTGTGTGTGCGCGTGTGTATGTGTGTGTGAGAGTGTGTGTGTGCGTGTGTATGTGTGTGTGTGGGGTGGGATATAAAGTGTGTGTGTGTGTGTGAGATAGAGAGTGTGTGTGTGTGCGTGTGTGTGTGTGTGAGATAGAAAGTGTGTGTGTGTGTGTGTGTGAGTGTGTGAGATAGAGAGTATGGTGGACACTCGCAGTGATTTGTTGGCTAATATATATATATCTCGATATGTTTGCATTTTCTTTTAAATAGTATAAAAAGAACATGTTTTTTTTGCCCCCATTAAAAAAAAAAAAATATATATATATATATATATATAAAACACTAGTGTTACAAAGTAAATAGAAAATGTTTAGTGTAAATCTGAGCAAAATCTGTGATCTGTGAACACATACACACACAGCATCGAGTTCATTAGTTTGGCAGAACTGTTTACAGTGAGTCGAAAATCAAAAGCAGGAAATAGTTCATGAATTTGTAGGTTATTTGTTTAAATATTCTTAATATCACAAATATTGTAGTATATTGACAACAGGGTTTTTTAAGCTGGAGTGTGTGGATGTGTTTAGAGGAAACCATGTACATTTTTTTATGAATAAATAATAAGATTAAAATAAATAAATTAATGTGTGTGTGTGTGTGTGTGAGGGAGAGAGAGTGTGGGTGTGTGTGGGTGTGTGTGTGTGTGTGTGTACTTCATGCAACACTCTGTGTCTAAATAAGAGCATTCATGCATTGGTGACGTGTATGTGAGTGTGTGTGTGTTTATGTGTGTGTGTGTGTGTGTGTGTGTGTGTGAGTGTTTATGTGTGTGTGAGAGTGTGTGTGTGTGTGTTTGTGTTTATGTGTGTGTGTGTGTGTGTGTGTGTGTGTGTGTGTGTGTGTGTTTTTTTACCAGTATGGTGGACACGCGCAGTGATTTGTTGGCTAGCGAGTCTGTGATGTTGGTGATTTTACTTTTGTGATTCTCTGTCATGTTCAGTCCATGCGGAGGGTCCCACGTCCCGATCTGTGCAAGAAACACACACACACACACACACCGGAGCATAAATTCACTCATATATTATCACAAACAATCACTAAGGGCCTGTCCCAATACCTCCCCTTACCCTAGATTTCTGCCCTAACCCTTGTTTTTGCGCGTTCTCGTGTAGGGGTAGGGTGTCCCAATACTCTAAAGAGCAAGGGGGAGTGCTATTCTCCCCTTAAAATCAACCCTCAAACCATAGTGCGGTCCGATGCAGGCTTAAAACGAAGTGGAAGATGAAATTACCCAGGATACCTTGCGGACTCAGCAAGCTAAATGTTTTTAAACAAGATGGCGGACACCGCTGGAAAGGAAGAATTGAAGTATATTTTCAAAAATAAGCATGTTAAAATTTCTAAATATGTTGGAATATGTTAGTTTGATGCACATCCAATGGACTGTTAAGTTTTGAACACTAATGTTAGAAAATATTTCACAAAGCTATCTATCCGACGATGTTCATGAGATCTGCCGAGTGCTTCGAGAGAGTCTGCCCATCAAATATACATCTGATCTGGTTCATCTAATTTTATTTTCGATTTTGGATTCCAAGGATTATAAAAAGAAGATGTGAGGTAAAACTATTAAAAACTAGCCGCGTTCGTCTAACGTTAGTGGTTCATCTTTTTCTTCACAGCACGCTGAGAAATGAAAGCGCGCTGTGAAGAAAAAAGATGAAGCTCTCCCTAACGTTAAACCCAAACTGCACTGAGCACAATCAGTGATTGTTGTAAAATTGCTGATTCTAAATTGCGGGAGGTGTTTGACTGTAAAAAGTGCTATTATAAGCACAATGATCTGCGAAGGTTGACCCTGTTCCCATGGCGGCGAGCGCTCGGAAACGGACTGCAACTAGACAAGCGAACTATATTTTGGGTTTCATGTGCGCGTCTAAACGATTAAATACAGACAAAAATATGGCGAATGCGTCTTCTATGTTCCACATGTCTCTGTTGATTCATCAGACGTAGATAAACGAACACAGGCCACACAACAGCTGGAACCGGCATTTTCTGAATGAAAATAGTATTAGACACGTTGACGCTGCGCGTGACGTAATGAGGTTTACCGCGCTAATTTGCATATAGTGGTGTCCCATTTCATAGGGAAAGATCTTCAACTCCACTTCCCTTGTTGAGGGGACTTTAATATCGAGGGCACTCAAAACCAAGTGGAAGTTTTAAGGGGGGAGAAATGGGACAGGGCCTTACACTCACTCACTCACTCACTCACTCACTCACTCACTCACACACTCACTCACACACTCACTCACTCACTCACTCACTCACACTCACTCACTCACTCACACACTCACTCAATCACACACACACTCACTCACACACTCACTCAATCACACACACACTCACACACACTCACTCACTCACTCACTCACACACTCACTCACACACTCACTCACTCACTCACTCACTCACTCACTGACACACACACTCACACACACTCACTCACTCACACACTCACTCAATCACACACACACTCACTCACACACTCACTCAATCACACACACACTCACACACACTCACTCACTCGATATGAGTTCAAGATGGCGCCGAGTATGGCTGCTGCGTTGCGAGCTCCGTCACAACATGGTAGTTTTTTGTTTGTTCTGTTTACAGTTCTTTTGTTTTTTGTCTTTGATGTTGTCTGTCTTATTCAGTACGACATACAAACACTTTTGGACATTGGTTCCGCAATCGAACACCGAAAACCGGACTTTCATTTCTTCAGTGATGCCCCGCTGTTTACAAACACGGCAGCGGAGCCCTTTGTCTGGGCAGCTTGGCCGCGGAAACGCAGCCGGAGAAGGGGAAGAAGAGCCGGCGTTCTCGTCAGAGTAAGACGGCGTGCAAATCGACCCCCGCTTCCCAGTATTCTGCTAGCAAACGTTCAGTCTCTAGACAACAAGCTCTGTGAGTTGAGAGCGCGGATCTCTTTCCAACGGGAGACGAGGGACTGCTGCATTATCTGCCTTACAGAAACTTGGATGTCTGCTGAGATTCCAGACTCGGCCATCGAAACCGCGGGGTTCTCAGTGCACCGAGCGGATAGAGTTAAAGACCTCTCAGGTAAAAGCAGAGGTGGAGGTGTATGTTTTATGATCAACAAATCCTGGTGTGATCAGAGGCACGTACATTCTATCAAGTCTTTCTGCTCTCCTGATCTGGAATTTCTCATGCTTCTGTGTCGACCATTCTGGCTACCGAGGGAATTCACAGCGGTCATTATCACGGCTGTGTACATTCCCCCACAAGCCGACACAGACCGGGCACTAAAGGAACTGTATGGGGAAATAAGCGAGCAGGAAACCGCGCACCCTGAGGCCGCGTTCATTGTGTCCGGGGACTTTAACAAAGCCAACTTTAAGAAAATAGCACCTAAATACCACCAACACATAAACTTTAACACACGAGGGGACCGGGTTTTGGATCATTGCTACTCCCCTTTCCGGGATGGCTACAAATCCCTCCCCCGCCCACCTTTTGGCAAATCGGATCACTCTTCCGTTCTCCTTCTGCCCGCTTACAGGCAGAAACTGAAACAGGAAACACCCGCCCTCAAAACGATCCAGTGCTGGTCGGACCAATCAGACTCTATGCTTCAGGACTGTTTTGATCACGCGGACTGGGAGATGTTCCGGTCGGCCTCTGATGACGACATCGAGGCTTATGCTGATAGCGTAACCTGTTTCATCAGGAAGTGCGTAGAAGACGTTGTTCCGATCAAAACAATACGGATTTACCCGAACCAGAAACCATGGATTAATGGCGATGTTCGTGCAGCACTCAACGCGCGGACCTCCGCTTTTAACTCCGGGAGTGCGGAGGAGCAAAAACAAGCAAGTTATGCCCTCCGAAAAACTATCAGAGCAGCAAAACGCCAATTCAGGGACAAGATTGAAGGACAGTTCAACACCACCGACTCTAGAAGCATGTGGAAGGGAATTAATAGCATTACGGACTATAAAGGAAACATAAACTCCACAGTGAACAACACTGCCTCTCTCCCAGATGAGCTGAACACTTTTTATGCTCGATTTGAGGGAACTAACATCCCCCTCGCGGAGAGAGTTCTCGCGGCTGAAGCTACAGAGGTTAGTACACTCTCCGTCTCTGTAGCGGATGTAACCCGATCTTTCCGTCGGGTGAACATCCGTAAAGCCGCGGGTCCAGACGGTATTCCGGGCCGCGTCATCAGAAAGTGCGCGAACCAACTAGCTGGTGTTTTTACGGACATTTTCAATTGGTCCCTCTCCTTGTCTGTAGTCCCCACATGCTTCAAAACGTCCATCATCGTACCTGTACCGAAGCAAACCAACATCACCTGCTTAAATGACTGGCGCCCTGTTGCTCTGACCCCCATCATCAGTAAATGCTTTGAGAGACTAGTCAGAGATTACATCTGCTCTGTTCTACCTTCCTCACTGGACCCACTGCAGTTTGCATACCGCAATAACCGCTCCACTGATGATGCTATTGCATCTACAATACACACTGCTCTCTCCCACCTGGAAAAGAGGAACACATATGTGAGAATGCTATTTGTAGACTACAGCTCAGCATTCAAT
>NW_027509030.1:925000-935000 GCF_051911475.1 Siphateles boraxobius
TGTGTGTGTGTGTGTGTGTGTTCGTATGTGTGTGTGTGTCTGTGTGTGTGTGTTTGTTTTTGTGATTTGTGAGGACACAAATGTGTATAATGACACTGGTATTACAACTTGAATGTGAAATATGAGGACATTTCATGTGTGTGTGTGTGTGTGTGTGTGTGTTTGTGTGACAGAGACACATTGTTCCTCAGGATGATGTTTCTCTTCAAAGACTGCAGGAACAGTGTGTCATTTTCACAAATTACCAGCTATGAGACCGAAGATCTGAGGAGAAACACACAAAGACTCTCAATCTGAAAATTACTGAGCAGAACAAACAACAAACACACACACACACACACACACACACACACACACACACACACACACACACACACACACACACACACCTGCAGTCAGAAGACAATGAGTGATTTATGTCTGAGATAATGACAGACACACACACACACACACACACACACACACACACACACACACACACACACACACACACACACACACACACACACACACATATGGCCAAACTAACCAAATTACACTCTAACAGCATGAAGATTCACACATCAAACAGAATGACATAAATCAGGCAAATTTTTAGTTTTTTTAGTTTTTTATTCTAATATTCTAATATTTATACTTTATTTTAGCATAAATATTTTAGTATTATTTACATACTATTGTAGTTTTCATTAATATTTTGAATTAGCTTTTATTTTCATATTTTGTCATTTTTCTATGTTATGTTTTTTTTGCGATTTCTTTTATTATTTTTTAAAATATTTAATTTTAATTTTAAAATGTAATATTTATATTTAATTTTAAAATAATAATTTTAATTTAGTTTAATTTTATTTCAGTTAGTTACCAAGACAGCAACTAGTTTAGGTTTGTTCTAATATTCATCTATATAAATATAAACTATAAATATTGGTACTGCCACTTTAAGAGCTTTTTTTAAAACTTTTCTCATCTGATATGTATTTAATAAAAGCTCTATGTCAAACAACACAAATATAAGTAATATCTGTATATGCAGAGATGTGTGTGTTTGCTGTGTGTATATGCGGAGGTGTGTGTATATGCGGAGGTGTGTGTGTTTGCTGTGTGTATATGCGGAGGTGTGTGTATATGCGGAGGTGTGTGTGTTTGCTGTGTGTATATGCGGAGGTGTGTGTGTTTGCTGTGTGTATATGCGGAGGTTTGTGTGTTTGCTGTGTGTATATGCAGAGGTTTGTGTGTTTGCTGTGTGTATATGCGGAGGTGTGTGTATATGCGGAGGTGTGTGTGTTTGCTGTGTGTATATGCGGAGGTGTGTGTGTTTGCTGTGTGTATATGCGGAGGTGTGTGTGTTTGCTGTGTGTATATGCGGAGGTGTGTGTGTTTGCTGTGTGTATATGCGGAGGTGTGTGTGTTTGCTGTGTGTATATGCGGAGGTGTGTGTATATGCGGAGGTTTGTGTGTTTGCTGTGTGTATATGCAGAGGTGTGTGTGTTTGCTGTGTGTATATGCGGAGGTGTGTGTGTTTGCTGTGTGTATATGCGGAGGTGTGTGTATATGCGGAGGTGTGTGTGTTTGCTGTGTGTATATGCGGAGGTGTGTGTGTTTGCTGTGTGTATATGCGGAGGTTTGTGTGTATGCTGTGTGTATATGCGGAGGTTTGTGTGTTTGCTGTGTGTATATGCGGAGGTGTGTGTATATGCGGAGGTGTGTGTGTTTGCTGTGTGTATATGCGGAGGTGTGTGTATATGCGGAGGTGTGTGTGTTTGCTGTGTGTATATGCGGAGGTGTGTGTGTTTGCTGTGTGTATATGCGGAGGTTTGTGTGTATGCTGTGTGTATATGCAGAGGTTTGTGTGTTTGCTGTGTGTATATGCGGAGGTGTGTGTATATGCGGAGGTGTGTGTGTTTGCTGTGTGTATATGCGGAGGTGTGTGTGTTTGCTGTGTGTATATGCGGAGGTGTGTGTGTTTGCTGTGTGTATATGCGGAGGTGTGTGTGTTTGCTGTGTGTATATGCGGAGGTGTGTGTATATGCGGAGGTTTGTGTGTTTGCTGTGTGTATATGCAGAGGTGTGTGTGTTTGCTGTGTGTATATGCGGAGGTGTGTGTGTTTGCTGTGTGTATATGCGGAGGTGTGTGTATATGCGGAGGTGTGTGTGTTTGCTGTGTGTATATGCGGAGGTGTGTGTGTTTGCTGTGTGTATATGCGGAGGTGTGTGTATATGCGGAGGTGTGTGTGTTTGCTGTGTGTATATGCGGAGGTGTGTGTATATGCGGAGGTGTGTGTGTTTGCTGTGTGTATATGCGGCGGTGTGTGTATATGCGGAGGTGTGTGTGTTTGCTGCGTGTATATGCGGAGGTGTGTGTGTTTGCTGTGTGTATATGCGGAGGTGTGTGTGTTTGCTGCGTGTATATGCGGAGGTGTGTGTGTTTGCTGTGTGTAAATGCTGTGTGTATATGCGGAGGTGTGTGTATATGCGGAGGTGTGTGTGTTTGCTGTTGTGTATATGCTGTGTGTATATGCGGAGGTGTTTGTGTTTGCTGTGTGTATATGCGGAGGTGTGTGTGTTTGCTGTGTGTATATGCTGTGTGTATATGCGGAGGTGTGTGTATATGCGGAGGTGTGTGTGTTTGCTGTGTGTGTTTGCTGTGTGTATATGCGGAGGTGTGTGTGTTTGCTGTTGTGTATATGCTGTGTGTATATGCGGAGGTGTTTGTGTTTGCTGTGTGTATATGCGGAGGTGTGTGTGTTTGCTGTGTGTAAATGCTGTGTGTATATGCGGAGGTGTGTGTATATGCGGAGGTGTGTGTGTTTGCTGTTGTGTATATGCTGTGTGTATATGCGGAGGTGTTTGTGTTTGCTGTGTGTATATGCGGAGGTGTGTGTGTTTGCTGTGTGTATATGCTGTGTGTATATGCGGAGGTGTGTGTATATGCGGAGGTGTGTGTGTTTGCTGTGTGTGTTTGCTGTGTGTATATGCAGAGGTGTGTGTGTTTGCTGCGTGTATATGCGGAGGTGTGTGTGTTTGCTGTGTGTATATGCTGTGTGTATATGCGGAGGTGTGTGTGTTTGCTGCGTGTATATGCGGAGGTGTGTGTGTTTGCTGTGTGTATATGCTGTGTGTATATGCGGAGGTGTGTGTATATGCGGAGGTGTGTGTGTTTGCTGTTGTGTATATGCTGTGTGTATATGCGGAGGTGTGTGTATATGCGGAGGTGTGTGTATATGCGGAGGTGTGTGTGTTTGCTGTTGTGTATATGCTGTGTGTATATGCGGAGGTGTGTGTGTGTTTGCTGCGTGTATATGCGGAGGTGTGTGTGTTTGCTGTGTGTATATGCGGAGGTGTGTGTGTTTGCTGTGTGTGTTTGCTGTGTGTATATGCGGAGGTGTGTGTGTATATGCTGTGTGTATATACGGAGGTGTGTGTGTATATGCTGTGTGTATATACGGAGGTGTGTGTGTTTGCTGTGTGTGTTTGCTGTGTGTATATACGGAGGTGTGTGTGTTTGCTGTGTGTATATGCGGAGGTGTGTGTGTATATGCTGTGTGTATATACGGAGGTGTGTGTGTTTGCTGTGTGTATATGCGGAGGTGTGTGTGTATATGCTGTGTGTATATGCGGAGGTGTGTGTGTTTGCTGTGTGTATATGCGGAGGTGTGTGTGTATATGCTGTGTGTATATGCGGAGGTGTGTGTGTTTGCTGTGTGTATATGCGGAGGTGTGTGTGTATATACTGTGTGTATATGCGGAGGTGTGTGTGTTTGCTGTGTGTATATGCGGAGGTGTGTGTGTATATGCTGTGTGTATATACGGAGGTGTGTGTGTTTGCTGTGTGTATATGCAGAGGTGTGTGTGTATATGCTGTGTGTATATACGGAGTGTGTGTGTTTGCTGTGTGTATATGCGGAGGTGTGTGTGTATATGCTGTGTGTATATACGGAGGTGTGTGTGTTTGCTGTGTGTATATGCGGAGGTGTGTGTGTTTGCTGTGTGTATATGCTGTGTGTATATGCGGAGGTGTGTGTATATGCGGAGGTGTGTGTGTTTGCTGTGTGTGTTTGCTGTGTGTATATGCGGAGGTGTGTGTGTTTGCTGCGTGTATATGCGGAGGTGTGTGTGTTTGCTGTGTGTATATGCTGTGTGTATATGCGGAGGTGTGTGTGTTTGCTGCGTGTATATGCGGAGGTGTGTGTGTTTGCTGTGTGTATATGCTGTGTGTATATGCGGAGGTGTGTGTATATGCGGAGGTGTGTGTGTTTGCTGTTGTGTATATGCTGTGTGTATATGCGGAGGTGTGTGTATATGCGGAGGTGTGTGTATATGCGGAGGTGTGTGTGTTTGCTGTTGTGTATATGCTGTGTGTATATGCGGAGGTGTGTGTGTGTTTGCTGCGTGTATATGCGGAGGTGTGTGTGTTTGCTGTGTGTGTTTGCTGTGTGTATATGCGGAGGTGTGTGTGTATATGCTGTGTGTATATACGGAGGTGTGTGTGTATATGCTGTGTGTATATACGGAGGTGTGTGTGTTTGCTGTGTGTGTTTGCTGTGTGTATATACGGAGGTGTGTGTGTTTGCTGTGTGTATATGCGGAGGTGTGTGTGTATATGCTGTGTGTATATACGGAGGTGTGTGTGTTTGCTGTGTGTATATGCGGAGGTGTGTGTGTATATGCTGTGTGTATATGCGGAGGTGTGTGTGTTTGCTGTGTGTATATGCGGAGGTGTGTGTGTATATGCTGTGTGTATATGCGGAGGTGTGTGTGTTTGCTGTGTGTATATGCGGAGGTGTGTGTGTATATGCTGTGTGTATATGCGGAGGTGTGTGTGTTTGCTGTGTGTATATGCGGAGGTGTGTGTGTATATGCTGTGTGTATATACGGAGGTTTGTGTGTTTGCTGTGTGTATATGCAGAGGTGTGTGTGTATATGCTGTGTGTATATACGGAGTGTGTGTGTTTGCTGTGTGTATATGCGGAGGTGTGTGTGTATATGCTGTGTGTATATACGGAGGTGTGTGTGTTTGCTGTGTGTATATGCGGAGGTGTGTGTGTTTGCTGTGTGTATATGCGGAGGTGTGTGTGTATATGCTGTGTGTATATACGGAGGTGTGTGTGTTTGCTGTGTGTATATGCAGAGGTGTGTGTGTATATGCTGTGTGTATATACGGAGGTGTGTGTGTTTGCTGTGTGTATATGCGGAGGTGTGTGTGTATATGCTGTGTGTATATACGGAGGTGTGTGTGTTTGCTGTGTGTATATGCGGAGGTGTGTGTGTATATGCTGTGTGTATATGCGGAGGTGTGTGTGTTTGCTGTGTGTATATGCGGATGTGTGTGTGTATATGCTGTGTGTATATGCGGAGGTGTGTGTGTTTGCTGTGTGTATATGCGGAGGTGTGTGTGTATGCTGTGTGTATATACGGAGGTGTGTGTGTTTGCTGTGTGTATATGCGGAGGTGTGTGTGTATATGCTGTGTGTATATGCGGAGGTGTGTGTGTTTGCTGTGTGTATGTGCGGAGGTGTGTGTGTATATGCTGTGTGTATATACGGAGATGTGTGTATTAGGTGTGTGTATCTGCTGAGGTGTGTGTATTAGGTGTGTGTATATACGGAGGTGTGTGTGTTTAATGTGTATATATGCAGAGGTGTGTGTGTATATGCTGTGTGTATATACGGAGGTGTGTGTGTTTGCTGTGTGTATATGCGGAGGTGTGTGTGTATATGCTGTGTGTATATGCGGAGGTGTGTGTGTTTGCTGTGTGTATGTGCGGAGGTGTGTGTGTATATGCTGTGTGTATATACGGAGATGTGTGTATTAGGTGTGTGTATCTGCTGAGGTGTGTGTATTAGGTGTGTGTATCTGCTGAGGTGTGTGTGTTTGTTGAGGTAAGTGTTTGTTGAGGTGTGTGTATCTGTTGAGTGTGTGTTTGCTGAGATGTTTGTATTCGGTGTGTGTTTCTGCTGAGGTGTGTGTATTAGGTGTGTGTGTTTGTTGAGGTGTGTGTATGCTGAGATGTGTGTATTAGGTGTGTGCATCTGCTGAGGTGTGTGTATGAGGTGTGTGTATCTGCTGAGGTGTGTGTATGAGGTGTGTGTGTTTGTTGAGGTGTGTGTATGTGTTGAGGTGTGTGTATTAGGTGTGTGTATCTGCTGAGGTGTGTGTATGAGGTGTGTTTATCTGCTGAGGTGTGTGTATTAGGTGTGTTTATCTGCTGAGGTGTGTGTATTAGGTGTGTTTGTATGTTGAGGTGTGTGTATTAGGTGTGTGTGTTTGTTGAGGTGTGTGTGTATGCTGAGGTGTGTGTATTAGGTGTGTGTGTTTGTTGAGGTGTGTGTATCTGCTGAGGTGTGTGTGTTTGTTGAGGTGTGTGTATCTGCTGAGGTGTGTGTATATGTGTGTGTATCTGCTGAGGTGTGTGTGTTTGTTGAGCTGTGTGTATCTGTTGAGGTGTGTGTATTAGGTGTGTGTATCTGCTGAGGTGTGTGTATTAGGTGTGTGTGTTTGTTGAGGTGTGTGTGTTTGTTGAGGTGTGTGTATCTGTTGCGGTGTGTGTATCTGCTGAGGTGTGTGTATTAGGTGTGTGTATCTGCTGAGGTGTGTGTATTAGGTGTGTGTATCTGCTGAGGTGTGTGTATTAGGTGTGTGTGTTTGTTGAGGTATGTGTATCTGTTGAGGTGTGTATGTTTGTTGAGGTTTGTGTATCTGCTGAGGTGTGTGTGATTGTTGAGGTGTGTGTATGAGGTGTGTGTATCTGCTGAGGTGTGTGTGTTTGTTGAGGTGTGTGTGTTTGTTGAGGTGTGTGTATTAGGTGTGTATCTGCTGAGGTGTGTGTATGAGGTGTGTGTGTGTTTGTTGAGGTGTGTGTATATGCTGAGGTGTGTATCTGTTGAGGTGTGTGTATGAGGTGTGTGTATCTGCTGAGGTGTGTGTGTTTGTTGAGGTGTGTGTGTTTGTTGAGGTGTGTGTATTAGGTGTGTATCTGCTGAGGTGTGTGTATGAGGTGTGTGTGTGTTTGTTGAGGTGTGTGTATTAGGTGTGTATATGCTGAGGTGTGTGTATGAGGTGTGTGTGTGTTTGTTGAGGTGTGTGTATATGCTGAGTTGTGTATCTGTTGAGGTGTGTGTATTAGGTGTGTGTATCTGCTGAGGTGTGTGTATGAGGTGCGTGTATGAGGTGTGTGTATGAGGTGTGTCTATGCGGTGTGTGTATGAGGTGTGTGTATGAGGTGTGTGTATGAGCTGTGTATGAGGTGTGTGTATGAGGTGTGTCTATGAGGTGTGTCTATGCGGTATGTGTATGAGGTGTGTGTATGAGGTGTGTATGAGGTGTGTATGAGGTGTGTGTATGAGGTGTGTGTATGAGGTGTGTGTATGAGGTGTGTGTATGAGGTGTGTATGAGGTGTGTGTATGAGGTGTGTGTGTATGAGGTGTGTGTATCTGCTGAGGTGTGTGTATGAGGTGTGTGTATCTGCTGAGGTGTCTGTTTGAGGTGTGTGTATCTGCTGAGGTGTGTATGAGGTGTGTGTATGAGGTGTGTGTATTAGGTGTGTGTATGCGGTGTGTGTATGAGGTGAGTGTATTAGGTGTGTGTATGAGGTGTGTATGAGGTGTGTGTATGAGGTGTGTGTATGAGGTTTGTGTATGAGGTGTGTGTATGAGGTGTGTGTGTGTGTGTGTATGAGGTGTGTGTATAAGGTGTGTGTAAGAGGTGTGTGTGAGGTGTGTGTATGAGGTGTGTGTATGAGGTGTGTGTATGAGGTGTGTGTATCTGCTGAGGTGTGTGTATGAGGTGTGTGTATGAGGTGTGTGTAAGAGGTGTGTGTATGAGGTGTGTGTATGAGATGTGTGTATGAGGTGTGTGTATTAGGTGTGCTTATGAGGTGTGTGTATGAGGTGTGCTTATGAGGTGTGTGTATGAGGTGTGTGTATGAGGTGTGTGTATGAGGTGTGTGTATGAGGTGTGTGTGTGTGAGTATGAGGTGTGTGTATGAGGTGTGTGTATGAGGTGTGTGTGTGTGTATGAGGTGTGTGTATGAGGTGTGTGTATGAGGTGTGTGTATGAGGTGTGTGTATGAGGTGTGTGTATGAGGTGTGTGTGTGTGTATGAGGTGTGTGTATGAGGTGTGTGTATGAGGTGTGTGTATGAGGTGTGTGTATGAGGTGTGTGTATGAGGTGTGTGTAAGAGGTGTGTATATGAGGTGTGTGTATGAGGTGTGTGTATGAGGTGTGTGTATGAGGTGTGTGTATGAGGTGTGTGTATCTGCTGAGGTGTGTGTATGAGGTGTGTGTATGAGGTGTGTGTGTGAGTATGAGGTGTGTGTATGAGGTGTGTGTATGAGGTGTGTGTGTGTGTATATGAGGTGTGTGTATGAGGTGTGTGTGTGAGTATGAGGTGTGTATGAGGTGTGTGTGTAAGTATGAGGTGTGTGTGTGTGTGTATGAGGTGTGTGTATGAGGTGTGTGTGTGAGTATGAGGTGTGTGTATGAGGTGTGTGTATGAGGTGTGTGTGTGTGTATGAGGTGTGTGTATGAGGTGTGTGTGTGTGTATGAGGTGTGTGTATGAGGTGTGTGTATGAGGTGTGTGTATCTGCTGAGGTGTGTGTATGAGGTGTGTGTATGAGGTGTGTGTGTGAGTATGAGGTGTGTGTATGAGGTGTGTGTTTGAGGTGTGTGTATGAGGTGTGTGTGTGAGTATGAGGTGTGTGTATGAGGTGTGTGTATGAGGTGTGTGTATGAGGTGTGTGTATCTGCTGAGGTGTGTGTATGAGGTGTGTGTATGAGGTGTGTGTGTGAGTATGAGGTGTGTGTATGAGGTGTGTGTATGAGGTGTGTGTATGAGGTGTGTGTGTGTGTATGAGGTGTGTGTATGAGGTGTGTGTGTGTGTATGAGGTGTGTGTATGAGGTGTGTGTATGAGGTGTGTGTGTGAGTATGAGGTGTGTGTATGAGGTGTGTATGAGGTGTGTGTATGAGGTGTGTGTATGAGGTGTGTGTAAGAGGTGTGTGTATGAGGTGTGTGTATGAGGTGTGTGTATGAGGTGTGTGTAAGAGGTGTGTGTAAGAGGTGTGTGTAAGAGGTGTGTGTAAGAGGTGTGTGTATGAGGTATGTGTAAGAGGTGTGTGTATGAGGTGTGTGTAAGAGGTGTGTGTATGAGGTGTGTGTAAGAGGTGTGTGTATGAGGTGTGTGTAAGAGGTGTGTGTATGAGGTGTGTGTATGAGGTGTGTGTAAGAGGTGTGTGTAAGAGGTGTGTGTATGAGGTGTGTGTATCTGCTGAGGTGTGTGTATGAGGTGTGTGTATGAGGTGTGTGTGTGAGTATGAGGTGTGTGTATGAGGTGTGTGTATGAGGTGTGTGTATGAGGTGTGTGTGTGTGTATGAGGTGTGTGTATGAGGTGTGTGTATGAGGTGTGTGTGTGAGTATGAGGTGTGTGTATGAGGTGTGTGTATGAGGTGTGTGTAAGAGGTGTGTGTAAGAGGTGTGTGTATAAGGTGTGTGTAAGAGGTGTGTGTAAGAGGTGTGTGTAAGAGGTGTGTGTATGAGGTGTGTGTAAGAGGTGTGTGTAAGAGGTGTGTGTATGAGGTGTGTGTATGAGGTGTGTGTAAGAGGTGTGTGTATGAGGTGTGTGTATGAGGTGTGTGTAAGAGGTGTGTGTAAGAGGTGTGTGTAAGAGGTGTGTGTATGAGGTGTGTGTATGAGGTGTGTGTAAGAGGTGTGTGTATGAGGTGTGTGTAAGAGGTGTGTGTATGAGGTGTGTGTAAGAGGTGTGTGTAAGAGGTGTGTGTATGAGGTGTGTGTATCTGCTGAGGTGTGTGTATGAGGTGTGTGTATGAGGTGTGTGTGTGAGTATGAGGTGTGTGTATGAGGTGTGTGTATGAGGTGTGTGTATGAGGTGTGTGTGTGTGTATGAGGTGTGTGTATGAGGTGTGTGTATGAGGTGTGTGTGTGAGTATGAGGTGTGTGTATGAGGTGTGTGTATGAGGTGTGTGTAAGAGGTGTGTGT
>NW_027509030.1:937500-940000 GCF_051911475.1 Siphateles boraxobius
GAGAGAAAGAGAGAGAGAGAGGGGAAATTTTCTCTCTCTCTCTCTCTCTCTCTCTCTCTATTGACTTTCAGTTTGATTGTATGTGATATTTTATATCTTATTTACTGTATAAACACACACACTTTAAAAAAATTAAACACACACACCCACTCTCTCGCTCGCTCACACACACAAACACACACACTTACACACCTAAATAAAGTTTTAACTTCTCAAAAGTAAAAAAATACTCAAATCAGTTTAAACACATCATCGAATCTCATAAAGGATGTGTTTTCAAAAGTTGCCAGATTGTGTTTTTCTCTTGGCGCCGAACAGATGCGACTTTACCGATGAAGAGCGTCTCCATGGCAACAGCGTTCCGATGAAGAGCGTCTCCATGGCAACAGCAAAACTCTGGAGCTTGGGATCAGAGCAGGAGAACCGGCACTGTTAACCCCGTAAAGCCTGACTCATGAAATAATCATGTTTTTTAAATGCAATCGTTTATTAAACATTTTTAGAAAATCTAAAAATAAAGTTTGCATGTGTTTTTTGTTGAGTATCATATTTGATACAACAGGCTTTTAAGGCTCATATAGTCTGATATAGTGAAAATATGACGCAAAAGGCTCCATTTTGGATAGCACTCTTGTTGGGGTTTTATTCCTTTATTTTTTTTTTCTTTATGCATATTTGTTATGATGTAAGTTTTATTTGTTTGTATATATAAAAAAGTGTAGTTACAATTTATCTTCTGCTGAAATACCAAATAAAAACATTTAAACACGAAAAAGCTCCATTTTATTAAGAGGCCCAAAGTTAGAAAAAATATACATATAGCAGATACTGACATAAAATGCATAGAAATATTAATCGTCACTCATAATCTGCCAATTATATGTCTTAGTAAGAGGATATTTAAATTAGTGCTGGGCAACGATTAATCGCATCCTAAATAAAAGTTTGTTTACATAATATATGTGTGTGTAGTGTGAATAATTATTTTGTATATATAAATACACACACATATGCATGTATATGTTTAAAAGAAATTTTTATTTATGTATACAAATATTTATATATAATATGCAAATATTTCTTAAATGTACACTCACCCAAAGGATTATAAGGAACACCTGTTCAATTTCTCATTAATGCAATTATCTAATCAACCAATCACATGGCAGTTGCTTCGATGCATTTAGGGGTGTGGTCCTGGTCAAGACAATCTCCTGAACTCCAAACTGAATGTCAGAATGGGAAAGAAAGGAGATTTAAGCAATTTTGAGCATGTCATGGTTGTTGGTGCCAGACGGGCCGGTCTGAGTACTTCACAATCTGCTCAGTTACTGGGATTTTCACACACAACCATTTCTAGGGTTTACAAAGAATGGTGTGAAAAGGGAAAAACATCCAGTATGCGGCAGTCCTGTGGGCGAAAATGCCTTGTTGATGCTAGAGGTCAGAGGAGAATGGGCCGACTGATTCAAGCTGATAGAAGAGCAACTTTGACTGAAATAACCACTCGTTACAACCGAGATGTTGTGCAGCAAAGCATTTGTGAAGCCACAACACGCACAATCTTGAGGCGGATGGGCTACAACAGCAGAAGACCCCACCGGGTACCACTCATCTCCACTACAAATAGGAAAAAGAGGCTACAATTTGCAAGAGCTCACCAAAATTGGACAGTTGAAGACTGGAAAAATGTTGCCTGGTCTGATGAGTCTCGATTTCTGTTGAGACATTCAGATGGTAGAGTCAGAATTTGGCATAAACAGAATGAGAACATGGATCCATCATGCCTTGTTACCACTGTGCAGGCTGGTGGTGCTGGTGTAATGGTGTGGGGGATGTTTTCTTGGCACACTTTAGGCCCCTTAGTGCCAATTGGGCATCGTTTAAATGCCACGGCTTTCCTGAGCATTGTTTCTGACCATGTCCATCCCTTTATGGCCACCATGTACCCATCCTCTGATGGCTACTTCCAGCAGGATAATGCACCATGTCGCAAAGCTCGAATCATTTCAAATTGGTTTCTTGAACATGACAATGAGTTCACTGTACTAAAATGACCCCCACAGTCACCAGATCTCAACCCAATAGAGCATCTTTGGGATGTGGTGGAACGGGAGCTTCGTGCCCTGGATGTGCATCCCACAAATCTCCATCAACTGCAAGATGCTATCCTAACAATATGGGCCGACATTTCTAAAGAATGCTTTCAGCACCTTGTTGAATCAATGCCACGTAGAATTAAGGCAGTTCTGAAGGCGAAAGGGGGTCAAACACAGTATTAGTATGGTGTTCCTAAGAATCCTTTAGGTGACTGTATACATGCATATGTGTGAGTATTTATACAAAATAATTATACACACTACACACACATATATTATGTAAACACAAACTTTTATTTAGGATGTGATTAATTGCACTAATTTAAATGCTTTCTGATTAAGAAATTAAAACGTATGTATCAAATATAATACAGCAGGCTTTGTAGGGTTAACTCATTATT
>NW_027509030.1:950000-980000 GCF_051911475.1 Siphateles boraxobius
TTATTACATTATATCATTTATATCTAAATTATACATATAATTTATAAGCATCAGCAGCAACAATGTTAACAATAGGCAAAATAAATGTTAAAAGTCTAATGTTTTCATATGGAGAAAATAATTGACAGGGGATTCATATCACCTTTGCAGAAATGCAATTTATTTTAAACAGTTTTAGAAGGTTTATGTGCCGTTTAATAGGTTTAAACTAAGAGTGAGGAATAATTCACTGGGTAATATTAATTCACTGAATGATATTAGCTGGAATATAACATTGTCATTATAAATTATTAATAATATTTTTGTAGGTCTAGATCATGAAATGCTTTCTGACAAAGTGCTGTTTATATGCATTTTCACAGAACTATATATAGGCTACTCAACCGCGATCGCGCGTGCAGATCATAAATAATTAATTTCCACAAAGCGGTATATTTAGATGTGTATTAGCGAAATAATTGCTATGTAGTAAATGATAATATAATCTAGGGTGTTTAAACAAGATAATCTTGTCAAAAGTTTCATTCAGTGGCCGTGCTCGAGCATTCCTGATCATCAACCCAGTGAGTGCAATATGATCGACCCAGTGCTCAGCAATATGAACGAACTTTTTTTTCGAGACTAATGGTGAGCAAATACAACAGATAGAGAATTAAATTCAGCGCTTTTATTTTCAACATGCACTCATTCATGTCTGTTTTATTTAATTCATGTAAAGTTACGTCTTCATTGGGGAAGGACATGACGGATTACGCTACGTGGCACAATGAGTTCGTCTCAATTTTTGAGATCCAAGCTGCATAAATAAACTATATCAGGCATTTATGTCTCAAACCTCATTTCTGCATGCATGTCTGTTATGTTAAATACAGTTGAATAATTAAAGCAAAGCAAGTAGAACATAAACTTTACGTGTGCACAGTTGTTATTGACTGATCTTCTCAGACGCGGTTGCAATGGCGGAATTCTCAAAACGGCCACAAGATGGCGCCGTTTATCGGCAAAATCGATATTACAAAACCGATACCCGATTATGGGAAAATGCTTAAATATCGGGAAAAATATCGGTAAACCGATACATCGGTCGATCACTAACACACACACACACACACACACATACTCACACATACTCTCTCACACACACACACACACACACACACACACACACACACACACACACACACACACTCACTCACTCACTCTCACATATACTCTCACACACACACACAAACATACTCTCACATATACTCTCACACACACACACACACACACACACACTCACTCTCACACACACTCGCACACACACACACACACACTCACTCTCACATATACTCTCACACACAAACACACACACACAAACATACTCTCACATATACTCACACACACACACACACACACACACACACACACACACACACACACACACACACACACTCACTCACTCTCTCACACACACACACACACACGCACAGTCTCTCTCTCACACACACACACACACACACACTCACCTTCACACACACACACAAACTCACACACACACACAAACACACACACACACACACACACACACACACACACACTCCATCACACACACAATCTCTCTCTCTCTCTCTCTCTCACACACACACACAGTAATAAACACTGAATCTCAGCATTGCGGTGGCCGATGAAAATGTTTTCATAGGGGCCCATTTGATTTGCCAACAGCAGGAGTCTGACACTCTCTCTCTCACACACACACACACACACACACACACAAACTCACTCACTCTCACACACACACACACACACACACACACACACACACACACACACACACATACACATACACCCACACACACTCACTCACTCTCACACACACACAAACACAAACACACACACTCACTCACTCTCACACACACACACACACACACATACACATACACACACACTCACACACACACACACACACACACACACACACACACACACACACACACACACACACACACACACACACACTCACACATCACGGTGGCCGCTGATTTACAGGCGTTTGATTTGCCGACAGCAGGAGCCGCCGCTGAACGCCTAATTAAAACAAATGATTCCGGTTCCCAGTTTGATTCAATTTGCGTGATTACAGGCAAAACGCTCAGAGAACGTAATAAAATTCTTTCTATTAATTAGAAAACGCTGCGGTGTGATTCATGAGCGTTTGGCAGAGTGTGAGAGAGTGAGATCTGAGACGACTGTACGCAATGAGCGGGTTATTTAGTCTTTATTATAATCATCAACATTATTCTTCTCAAATAAACCGAACAACACTTGCTCTATGAACTCGTACTGTACACGCGTTAATCAGTCTAATGAGTTACTGCACATTATGCTCATTTTCTATATGCATAAATCATCCAGATGACCTACTAGGCAGTTGACAAATGAACCTGTCAGTGAACTATTCTATTTTTATTTACTTAACATGGAGATTTTAGGTTAAAATTTACATATTTGCATAAGAGAGGGTGTGTGTTTTAGGTGCTGTAACATCTGTACTATTTCTGTCCTCAATAATCATTTTAAACATTTGCAGTGACAAAAGTCATTTTTTAAAGTACAAATGATCCAAACGATATACACAAAACTATTTATTTATTTTGTTACAAATTCTTTAACTTTTTTATTTGTAATTTTTTTAATCTTCTTGAGTGACAAATATACATTATAAAATCATAAATAATCCAAATAATTTATTTTAAAAACTATTACTTTTTTTTTTACAATTGTTTACACTCTTTATTTACTAATTTTTATATTTATATTTACAAATATTTACCTTCCTGATTTCTTTTATTTGTCATTTTTTTGTCCTCAATAGTGATTGTAAAGGTCTTCCTGAGTGACACATATATATTTTAAAATTATAAACAATACAAATAATTTTGTAAAATAAAGCTATTAAAAGTATTTAGAAATGTTTAAAATTTAAAAAAGCATATTTATTTCTGGACCCATGCAGAATAGCACACTGTGCACAAACTATCATTAAGAAGTAGTATGTTGCACACAGTGTGCACTGAGCGAGTATTCCCTAGTTACTTAGCTGTGAAATGTGATTGGTGTGCAGAAGTCTCTGTGTGTGTGTGTGTGTGTGTGTGTGAGTGTGAGAGAGAGAGAGAGAGTGTGTGTGTGTGTGTGTGTGTGAATGTGTGATTCTGTGTGAATGTGTGATTCTGTGTGTGTGTGTGTTCACCTGTGCTGTCGTCGTACACCACCGTGACGGTCCTCCACCTGAAGAAGTGCACGAGGTCCAGTATGGCCCGGCTGAGCGAGGAGAAGTCGGGATACAGACTGACATAATAAGAGTCCCTGTTATCCGACACCTGGTGCTTCCAGCGGGTCTGAATGTGAGGGACACCAAGAGCGTTCGAGATCGACTGCACCGCATTGGCTGATGAGCTGTGGGAGGGGCCAAAGATCGAAGCCACGCCCAGGGAGAGCTGCTCGCAGGCTGCCGATTGGACAGCAGAAAAGAACATAGGACCAATCAAATGCTGACCCACAGATCATACTTACATTCTTGATTGTTATTTAGAATTATAACAAAAAATATATATTTTTATTTACAAATAGTCAAACTTTTTGGTTTTGTTATTTACAAAAGTTTACATGATTTCATTATTACTTGGGTTTTATTTACAAATATTTACATGTGTTATTATTTACAAATGTATATATATAATTTATAAATATTTACATTCTTGATTATTTTTTAGAATTATAAATATTTTTTATTATAATTTACGATTGTTTATTTAGATATTTGATTGTTATTTAAAAAATGTACATGATTTCATTATTACTAACATTTTGGGATTTATTTACAAATATTTACATTTTTGTTTTTATTTGCAAAAATATAAATTTTTGTTTTTATTTACACATTTACATTTCTTGATTATGATTTACAAATATTTTTATTCTTGATTTCTTGTTAACAAAAATGTACATTCTCTATATGATTTCTTATTTAAAAACATTTACCTTGTTATTTACAAATATTTACATGATTTTTGTCACATTCACGTTAGTTTGGACTCGTTATGTTTTGTATCCGTCACTCATCTGTTGTCATGGACACGTTCAGCTGTCATCATCATCAACACCTGTATATATGTACAGTTCTGTTTCAGTTCAGGTTTTGTCTATGTTAAGTGTGTGTTGCCTTTCTGTTGGACATTTAGAGAAATATATAAATGGATATTTTTTTTTAAATCTTTTGAATTGAATCGTATACGTCTTCCTCATCTGTCTGCCAGCAACCACCCCTGACAATTTGATTATTATTTACATGTTGGGTTTTATTTACAAATATATACTTTTTTTTATAAATATGTACATCCTTTATTATTATTTACAAATATTTACATTTTTATTTACAAATATGTACATTATTGGTTTTAGTTACAATTAAATTAAATTTTTATTTACAAATATTAATGTTCTTGATTATTGTTTACAAATATTTAAAATATTTGATTATTGTTCACATTTTTTGGAGTTTATTTACAAATATTAACTTTTCTTTCTTCTTTTTTTTTTTTTTTACAAATATTTACTTTTTATTTACAAATATATACATTCTTGATTATTATTTACAAATGTTAACATTTTTATTTACAAATATTTACATTCTTTTTAACTTAAAATATTTACATTCTTGATTATTGTTTACAAATATTTAAAACATTTGATTATTGTTCACATTTTTTGGACTTTATTTACAAATATTAACTTTCTATTTCTTTTTACAAATACTAACTTTTTATTTACAAATATACATTCTTGATTATTATTTACAAATGTTTAAATTTTTATTCACAAATTTAAATGATTGATTTCTTATTTACAGACGTTACATTTTTATTTACAAATGTGTACATTCTCGTGTAGTGGTTACAGTAAATGCATAATTTGTTAGGTCTTGCAGCTTTATTTTGCAAGTGTGTATTTTAAAGTGTACTGCCATCGGATGTGTTTTATTATCCAAATTATTTGCTTATTTTCTTCAAATTATGCAGTTCATATGGTGAAATTGTATAGAAACCATGACTTTTCTTTAATATTGGTTCTTTTTCTCTCACAAAGTGATCATATCATTTTGAAGTGATTTTTTGTTGTTGTTCCTTTTAGACCATGACTGAATAAATCAGCATAAATCTAGTTTGGAACGACATGATGACAGAATTTATTCCAACATACTGTCTGAGCGCTAACAGAGAGATTAGATTTTATGATAAAAACAGTTTTTCCGCAGCCGTCGAGGTCACTAATGCACATATTAAAATGAGCTGCTTCTATTTGTCCATTTCATCTCAGTCTCAGTTTTAAACTGGATGTTCTTTGGCAGCAAAAGCACCTCACATGCTATTTCTCTAAATGAGCCCAATTTCACTTTCCATTCCAGCTTAACCGTCGCGTCTGAAAGCAGCCGGAGAAAAAAAGGTCATTAAAATTACAAATAAGGCCAGAGTCGAAGCTTTGGGTCTGGAGTGACATAGCGCAGGAAAATAGGGCAGCGTTTGGGAAGATAAAAGAGCCTGTTTTCAGGAGCGATCGAGAGGAAAACTCCCTCACCTTTCCTGGACGCCTCGAAACTGTCGAAGACGTTGATTCTCTGGATGTCGTACGTGAGCGTCGTGTTGGGCAGAAGCGTTCGGTTCCTGTTGATGGTGTTCAGTGCGAATTTAAAGGCCAGTTCTTCTGGTCCAGATGGGCCGCTTTCCATCGACTCGAAGATCCCTCCTGCACACAGTGTTGGGGAAAGTTACTTTTAAAAGTAATGCATTACAGTATTGAGCTACTTAACTAATTGCATTACTTAGTTACTTTTTATGAAATGTAATGGCTTACATTACTTTTGCGTTACTTTTTCTCACCTGTGCTGGGCTTGCTTGTTTGTTTGTTTTTTAATAACAACAAAAAAGTGATATTTTTGGTAAATGTAAAGGCCTTTCACACCGAAAGTGAAATAAATAATCCTCAGGATGAAGGAAATGCATATTTAAATCTTTCATCTGCTGATATTCTGGATTAAAGAACAACAGGAGACAGGAGAAGTTCCTCTACTCTTACTTCTGAATATAATCTAAAGTCATTTTTGTTTATTAGTATGGTTGAATTAGATCATTGAAGGTCAGCAGCAAATAAGTTGGTTAAAAAAGTGAGATTAAATACATTAAGTATATTTGTGTCATTTAATATAGTTAATTATAATTATGGATGTGCATTTTACTGTTTTTATTAATTTTGAGTAATACTGAATGTTTTCGTGCAAGTGAGACGAGTAAATGCATGATCACATTTAGTCTAGAACTGAAATAACCATCATGTTTACACAGCACGCACACACACACACACACACACACACACACACACACACACACACACACACACACACACACACACACACACACACACACACACACACACACACACACACACACACACACACACACTTTTACTGTCTTAAGTTAAATTATGTGTGATATGTGCCCCTTTGTTTACCATATGTGTGTGTATTAGGACAAAATCTACTCCCAGGTACAAATAAAGTAACTTGAAATTGAACACACACACACACACAGGCTTCCTCTTCTCACTTACACACACCAACGTCAGAGAGAGAAAACAACATCTGGACACCAAAACACTGAAACTCCCCAAGCACCGGAGCTTCATCAGTCAAACATCTGCACTCTTGTGTTCTACTAAATCTTTTGTTTTCATGTTAATCCCTGTGGTGAAAATCAAGCATTTAATGTTGTTTATATGTCTATGTGGTGTTTTTAATATGCTTTAAGACAAACCATGTGTAAATTCATAAGTCGACAGCATTGCTGAGTATTTTCTCCTTAAAACTGCAGTGAACCAAAGACAGCCTCAAAAACACGGTTTGAAATCGCTGGTGTTTCTGACGTCACAAAATACCTTGTAACCAATCAGATCAACGTGTGATCGTCAACGAGTGGATCTCTGAGTGAGTGAGTGAGTGAGTGGAGGTGGGGCTCATTTGCATATTCATAGCACCAAGCATACTAAATGAGGCAAGGGTGTCGAGTTACATTCAAGATATTTTAAGGCATTAAGATTTTCGTGAAAGTATGTCATTTTGGTGATCAAAGATGAGTTTTAAGGGATCCAATTATTGTCTACAGGGCAATTTTTTGTAATTTCTTTATGTGTATTTTGTCATTTTATTATTTTTTCAATATTGCTATTAAGGTTTAATTTATATTAATTTTAGTTTTAGTATTAGTTAATGATAAAAATCCTACTTGACTTAAAATAACTGACTTACATAAAATTAACTGAAAATACAATAAAAATTAAATATAGAAGTTTTATTTTATTTCAGGCAAATTTCTGGTTTAATTAAGTTCATCTTGATATACTAATATAACTAAAACTAAAGAAAAATGAATTAAAAACATATGCAATTCATACAGTGCAATCACAAAATTCTGGAGATCAAATTAATTTAATTAAAGCTTGTTTTATTTTACATTCACTTTTATAAGGTTTGGAAATGTGTTTGAAAATCATGTGAGATACATAAATATGTTTTTGGTCATTAAAATAAGTTAATAAGTTCAAATAAGTTAACAATTTATTAGATATTTATTTACACAGTGAACTGAATGACATTTCAACAGATGATATCAAAATTACTACCTATAATTTGACGTACAATGACTGTTTTCTGTGAAGCTGCTTTATAATGACAAATTTTGCAGTTATTGAACTGAACTGAATCAACATGGATCTGAATAATGACTCTTCTGTCTTCTGTAGAGCTGCTTTACTCCTGAATCTAAATTCGTCTTATATTTGATGATGACGTTTGCATAATTGATTCTGTTTATTAACATGAAGCTGCTTTGAAACAATCCGTGATGTATAATGCGCTGGATAAATAAATCTGACTTGACGTGACTTTGGATAAAAGCTCTGCTAAATGCATGTAAAATAAATAAAACGAATGCATCTGACCAAATCTGCATGTAACGGGCAGCGATCGGCCACGAGGGTGTGAATTGATGTGGAAATAAATTATGCAATGAGTTACGGAATAATTGCCAATATCTCTGTCTCTGTGTTTATCGCTCTCACATCCTCCGTCTGCAGGAACACACACATATTCATAATCACAGCGCTGGCGATAGATAAGTGCAGCGCAAAGCTTGTTTCTGCTCTCTGAGTGGATCATTATATTCTCCTGCTGAATCTGAGGTGTTAATGTGTGAATGTGTGAATCTGTTAATGATTACAGTCACTAAAACACTCCCTCAGACAGAGATGATTGAAACTAGAGATCTAGAGAGAAATCTCTCACCACTAATGCTGTAAATACACAGGGATCACAAGTACATTTTAGAGGTTAAAATTAACAACAGACCCCAAACTGTTGAATTAAGCTGCTATTTATTTTCAAGTATAATAATTAGTGCTGTACAACGATTAATCGCATCCAAAAAAAAAAAGTTTGTGTTTACATAATATATGTGTACTGTGTATAATTATTTTTGTATATATTAATACACACATATGCATGTATATATTGAAGAAAAATTACATTAGTTATTTATACATTAAAATATATGTGAATATATATACAGTATGCAAATATTTCTTAGATATGCTGTCAATGATTGTAAATAAGACAAAAACACTCTAAAATCAAAACAAAAGCAAGTTTGAGCTGCTAAATCAACAGATGCATGATTAGTTACTAGACTTTCAGGAATATTCCAGCTGAATTTCTCTCTCTCTCTCTCTCTCCCTCTCCCTCTCCCTCTCTCTTTCTCTCTCCCTCTCTCTCTCTCTCTCCCTCCCTCTCTCTCTCCCTCTCTCTCTCTCTCTCTTCTTTCTCTCTCTCTCTCCCTCTCTCTCTCCCTCCCTCTCTCTCTCTCTCTCTCTCTCTCTCTTTCTCTCTCTCTTCTCTCTCTCGCTCTCTTCTCTGTGTAATTATGATAAAACTGTTATCCTGCTTCAGTCTTTGCGGAGCTAAAAACAGCCCTGAGTTGAGTTGATGTTATCCGCATGCGAAGGTAAAATGTTAAGTCTTCGCTCGCTTTCATGCAGCTCTCAGATCAGTGTTCAGAGGATATTAGATATTACAGTCATATTTCATCTGCACTCACTCCTCAGAATCAAACCCAGAACATCTGAGGCTCCGTCTCGTCTCATTCAGATGCTCTAGTGTCATCTTTTGTGAGCCTTTTATGTGCATTTCAAATACATAAATAATATATTTATTAGGAGTGTAACGACACCCTCATGTCACGATTCGATGCATATAACGATACGATATCACTGCGATACTCCAAGACATATGATAACAGGTGAACAAAAAAAGTCCTGTTGATTAAAATGCTAAATTTGATATTACATTGTGTGTGTAAATGAATAGGCTTGGTTCCCTTTCAAGGGAACTCGAGCTGCGTTGAGACGCGGTGGGAACGCTCTGCGTGATTGCGTCGTGAAGCATGTGTATAATCAGTCCAATGGAAGAGCGAGACGTCATAGGCGGGTGACGTCATAGACCAGGAAGCTATAAAGCACACCAGAAAACAGACCGCGACAGCTTCTGTTGCCTTCAGCAAGCGCTCTCTGTATACTGTTCCTTGTTTATTTACTGTTGTCTGTCACAAGCACATTATCTATCTATCTATCTATCTATCTATATATATATATATATATATATATATATATATATATATTATGGCGAAACAAGAATTCAAGCGTTGTGTTGTCCCTTGCCCTCGTTTCATCACGGGTGGGGACACACATCAGCTTTGTGTTGCTTGTCTGGGAGTGGAGCATGCCCAGTCAATTCTCGAGGGAGCTGACTGTGAGCATTGCGAGAAGCTGTCCGTGAGGACGCTCCGCTCTCGCCGGGCGTTCTTTGAGGAGGACGGTTCGGTTCGCGCTCCCCGAGGTGCGGGTCCCGCTGCTGCCGAGGCACAGCGAAGGCTTTCATCTTGGGGTTCGCATATGGATCTAGTAGCGGGGCTTGAGACGGGCCCAGCCCTTTCTCAACCCTTACCTGCTGGATCCGGTGCCTCTGCCCAGGAAGGAGCCCGCGCTGCGGCTTCTCCTTCCCAGGTTGGGGAACCATTGCTGAGGCTATCCAGTTCTGAGGATCTGGATGTCGTCAGTGTTGATATGGGGGATTTTGAGTCTTCGCCAGCTCATGCCTCCGGTAATGATGAGGAGCTTATGGAGGTTTTATCTCGTGCTGTAGCTAGATTAAATATTGAATGGCCAGCCGATGATTCTCAGAGTGTTACTAAGAAAAGTTTATTAGATGAAAGATTTCTACCATCTAAAACACAGCCTCCACGTCGGGGACTCCCGTTTTTTCCCGATCTCCACAATGAGGTTTCGAGATCGTGGAATAAACCGGCGTCATTCAGAGTATTTAACCCACAAACTTCCAACTACAGTAATGTTTTGGGTGCATCTGATTATGGTTATTTGACGGTGCCTCGGGCTGAAGAGACCCTCGCGAGCTATCTCTCTCCCGAGTCATCGTCATCATTAAAAGCCCCGACGTTACCCACCAAGCCATTAAAATCTACATCTTCGCTGGTGGGTAAAGCTTATTCGGCAGCAGGTCAGGCTGCGTCATGTCTGCACACTATGTCTATACTGCAGGCATACCAGGCTGATCTGCTGAAGAATTGCGTCGCGCAACAGACCTGTCTCTCCGGGCCACCAAGGAGACGGCCAAATCAGTGGGCCGTTCTATGGCAGCCCTGGTGGCCACGGAGCGGCATCTTTGGTTAAATCTGTCTGATATAAAAGATAAAGATAGGTCTGTTCTTCTGGACGCACCACTGTCACCTTCAAGTTTGTTCGGCGACGCTATCAATTGTGTCGTCGATAGGTTTCAAGAAACGAAAAAACAATCGGCTGCGTTCCAAAGGTTTCTTCCTCGACGTTTCGATGTCCCCGAGACTGCTGGGCGGAAAATGATTATTAAATCCGAACAGTCTCGTCCGAGTACAAGCTCCTCACAGCACAGAGTGCATCAAAAACAGAGCGTCGCCACTCGGGCTCCTCCACAATTTGGGGAACCTGGGTGGCGGTCGCAGTCCAGGCCAGCTAGGGGTAGGCAAGATCTGAGGACTGTCATCTCTAAGAAGGCTTGGGCTAAGAAGAAGTCTGAGGGTGTTCCCCTCCGAGGAGGGACGATTTCGAGAAATCGTTCATCCTCGGCACCCTCTGGGGGGCGATTCTCTGAGGAGAGTCGCAGCGCTGCCACATCAGTTGTTCCCTGCCGGTTCGCCGCTTCAGGGCACCGAGGTGTCAGCGTCCCCATACGATTCTCCGAGGAGGATCGTAGAACGGTCAGTTCAGTTGTTCCCTGCCGGTTCGCCGCTTCAGGGCACCGAAATGTCCGTACAACCGAATCCCGAGGCCAGTCTCGAGAGACTGGTCCCCTTAGTAGAATTTCTGGCAGCGTGGAAACTACTGCCAAATATTTCTCAGTGGGTCCTGCATATAATAGAAAAGGGTTACAGAATTCAGTTCGGTTCTCGTCCGCCCAGATTTCAAGGGGTCCTTCCCACAGTGGTGGACCCAAGGCAGGCTCGGGTCATGGAGCTAGAAGTACTGATGCTTCTGCGAAAAGGGGCTATAGAAAGGGTTTCTCCTCCCAGCAGAGAGTCAGGGTTTTACAGCCGTTACTTCATCGTTCCCAAGAAGGATGGGGGGTTGCTTCCTATTCTAGATCTGCGTCAGTTAAACAGCAGAGTTCAGAAACTCAAGTTCAAGATGCTTACACTCAAACAGATTGTATCACAGATTCAGTCCGAGGACTGGTTTGTCACAATAGACTTGAAGGACGCTTACTTTCATGTATCCATTCATCCTCATCACAGGAAGTTCCTGAGGTTTGCTTTCGGTAGCGAAGCATACCAATATCGGGTCCTTCCATTCGGCCTAGGTTTATCACCCCGCACCTTTACGAAATGCGTGGATGCAGCGCTGGCTCCTCTGAGACTCCAGGGCATTCGCGTATTAAACTATATCGACGACTGGTTGATCCTGGCTCGTTCCGAGCAGTTGGCAGTTCGGCATCGAGATGTCGTTCTGTCTCACATAAAGAGGTTGGGGTTGCGGCTAAACACCAAGAAGAGTGTGCTCCTCCCAGCCCAGAGGACCACTTTTTTAGGGGTGATGTGGGATTCGACAACTATGCAAGCACGATTGTCTCCAGCACGTATTTCTGCGATTCTCACAGCCGTAAAGATGGTAAAACTAGGCCAGTCACTCACTGTGATACAGTTCCAGAGACTGGTGGGTCTCATGGCAGCTGCGTCCAACGTAATTACTTTTGGTCTTCTGCACATGAGACCCCTGCAGTGGTGGCTCAGGACCAAGGGGTTTTCTCCGAGGGGAAATCCGTTTCGCACGATCAAGGTCACGCGGTTATGCCTACGTGCCTTGGTCATGTGGAAGAAACCTTGGTTCCTTGCCCAAGGCCCAGTATTGGGGGCTTCTTGTCGACGCGTAACGCTATCGACGGATGCTTCCCTCACAGGCTGGGGGGCGGTCATGAGTGGCCGCTCGGCGACAGGTGTCTGGCAGGACCATCAGCTTTCGTGGCATATAAACCGACTAGAGATGATGGCGGTATTTCAGGCTCTCAAATACTTCCTGCCAGACCTGAGAGGGCATCATGTGCTTGTCCGCACAGACAACACATCGGTGGTCTCTTACATCAACCATCAAGGGGGTCTGAGGTCCCGATAATTATGCAAACTGGCTCATCAGATCCTCCTATGGGCCCAGTGGAAATTACTGTCACTCAGGGCAGTTTATATTCCAGGGTGTTTGAATGTGGGAGCAGATATCCTGTCAAGGCAGGGGCTGAGGCCCGGGGAGTGGAGACTTCACCCCGAGGTGGTGGAGCTCCTATGGGAGAACTATGGTCAAGCTCAGATAGATCTTTTCGCATCTTACGATACAACCCATTGTCAGCTTTGGTTCTCCCTCACATATCCAGCTCCTCTCGGACTGGACGCTATGGTACAGGTGTGGCGGAGGCTTCACCTGTACGCATTCCCCCCGATATCATTGCTTCCGGGAGTTCTGGAGAGGGTTCGCCAAGAAGGGGCTCATCTATTATTAGTAGCCCCGCACTGGCCGACCCGAGTGTGGTTCTCGGACCTAGTGTCCCTTCTGCACGGCTCTCCCATGGAGATTCCTGTCAGAAGGGACTTATCTCAAGCAGGGGGCACGATATTTCACCCTCGCCCGGAGTTGTGGAAACTGTGGGCTTGGCCTCTGGGGGGCCCAGCTCTTAGAATCCGGTCCCTCGACTGAGGTCGTTGAGACCATCCTTCAATCCAGAGCTCCTTCCACGAGGAAACTATATTCATTGAAATGGAAACTGTTCTCTACATGGTGTGGAGAACGTTTTTTAAATCCTGTTAACTGCCCGGTTGGTACAGTTCTCGATTTCCTACAAGACCGTTTCTCTGGTGGATTATCTCCCACCACCTTAAAGGTGTACGTAGCGGCTATATCTGCTTATCGCTCCCCTCTGGGGGCTTCTTCTCTTGGGAGAGATCCTCTTATTATTCGTTTTCTCCGTGGTACATTGAGGCTGAGGCCTGCACTGCACTCTAGAGCACCGGCTTGGGATTTGGCCTTTGTACTTGAGGGTCTGGCCCTGGCTCCCTTCGAGCCTATTGAAGAGGTTTCAGAGAAGTTCCTTACACTAATAACTCTATTTCTTCTCGCTATTTCTTCATTTAAGAGAATTGGAGATCTGCAAGCCCTGTCGGTGGCTCCTTCATGTTTGGAATTTGCACCTGGTATGGTGAAAGCATTTTTACACCCTAGGCCGGGTTACATTCATAAGGTCACCACTAATGTGGGTGGCCCTATTGTGCTGCAGGCTTTTTGCCCTCCACCTTTCATTACCCCAGATCAGGAAAGTCTCAATCTGTTATGTCCCGTTAGGGCTTTGGATGCCTACGTTCACAGAGCTGCCCTGTGGCGTAGATCAGAGCAGTTATTTGTCTGCTTCGGTTCAACCAAGAAAGGTTGCCCTGCAACGAGACAGGTAATGAGCAAGTGGGTAGTTGAGGCTATCTCACTTGCTTATGAAGCGGCCGGACAGCCTTCACCTATGGCTGTCCGCGCCCATTCTACTAGGAGTATGGCTGCCTCTAAGGCTTTAATTTCAGGGGTTTCCCTTCAGGACGTTTGTAATGCGGCAGGCTGGTCCTCACCGCATACATTTGTCAGATTTTACGACCTAGACCTCTCCACTCCCGGGGCTAGGCTGCTTGTTTCTTAGTGTGCGCAAGGACTTCACACAGAACGGGCATTTCTCTTTATGGCGTAGTGGATATGGGGTTCCCACCGCGTCTCAACGCAGCTCGAGTTCCCTTGAAAGGGAACGTCTCAGGTTACGTATGTAACCCTGGTTCCCTGAGAGGGAACGAGACGCTGCGTTCTCCTGCCATACTTCCTGCATGCCCTGATCGACTTGCTTCAGGCCTTTTCAGAAGCTGTCGCGGTCTGTTTTCTGGTGTGCTTTATAGCTTCCTGGTCTATGACGTCACCCGCCTATGACGTCTCGCTCTTCCATTGGACTGATTATACACGTGCTTCACGACGCAATCACGCAGAGCGTTCCAACCGCGTCTCAACGCAGCGTCTCGTTCCCTCTCAGGGAACCAGGGTTACAAACGTAACCTGAGACGATTTGCTGCTGGAAACCCATTTTACAACAGAGACACCAGAATAACAATATTATGATTCTGAAGCTGAAAATGCAGAATTATTTTAGACGAATATGCTGCACTCTTTCACTCACTAGATATATTTAAAATAATGTATAGGCCACTTTTACTGGTAACATCAGACATTTGGCATTATCAGGACCCACAAATATGCATTATTATACACTATATTCAACATTTTATATAGTAGTTTAATTTAGAACTGGCACTAAAACTCTGTAAACTAAATTTTTATTTTGGGTTAACAATACACAATACATATTGTCACTATCCACGCATTTTTGTATTGCGATATATTGTGACACCTCTAATATGTAGGCCTGTGTTTCGAGTGTAAAGGATAACGACCTTCAATTCAATCAGGATCTATATACTAATATAGTGAGGATTTTCGACTTCTGCTTACACACACACACACACACACACACACACACACACACACACACACACACACACACACACACGTGTATGAAGGACCTCCTCTGGGCTGATGGATGAATTTCCTGATCAAAGTCTATTAAAAATATTACTATTGATGAAAAGTTTGTTTTGATCAATGGTTAGAATTAAGAGTGGTGATTACGGCTGAGTGAACCGACACTGCAGTAGAATTAAAGGAGTAATTCTGTTCTTTTTCGTTTAACGAATGTTCACATAAAATAATGTTGAAATAAAAACTAAAATAAAAAAACAGATTTTTTTTTAAATTAAATAAATTGAAATAAAAAATTATATTAATTTAAAAATAAAATAAGAAAATATATAAAATAAAACAAAATAAATTAAATAAATTTATAAGAATTTATAAATCTTTAACATAAATATTGCCTCTTTGTGTCTGATTTTTTTATGAACTTGCGTACTCTCATCTCATTGTTTACGGCAAAACCAGGATTACTATCATTTCTGTTAATTAAAATGAAGCTGAAATAAAATTAAATGTAAACATTAATTGAAAAACTAAATGAAAATTAGAAATATTACCTTGGCAAAAAACTTAAGTTTAAGTTGAAGCACTAAAATTATTAACTCTATTATTAACTCTATTATAACTCTATTACTCTATTATTATTATTATTAAATTAATAATAAAAATAAATTAAACCTAAATAGCAATATTTTAAGAAAACAAAAAACTAATTAAATGACAAAAGCACTTAACTCAATAAAAATGAAAGTCAAATTAACATGAAAAAAAAAAATAAGAATATTAATAAAACTATAGTAAAAACTAAAATAACACTGGGTAAAACCAAGCAAACAAAAATATGAAAATATTCGTATATACTTTATTTATTTGTAAGTGTTCAAATGCAAAGTGAAAATAATTACAACATTCTTCAAAATATTTTGCGAACGAACTTCATGCAGGTTTAGAACGACTTGCGGGCGAGTAAATGATGGATTATGGGTGAACGATCCCTTAAATCTGCATTCCCTTCCCACAATGCACTGCAGAAACATTAAAACAACAGGAATGAATGTGGAAACCCTGATGAAATGCATCATTCGGTTTCATTCGTGACCTTTTGAGCGTCTGGACGCGCGCAAACACTGATTCAATCATCTAACACACACCATCTCCCTCTCTCGCTTGACCTTTGACCTGTGTGGCTCCCAGGGATCGATCCATCACACATCAGCTGCTGATCTCACGGGTGTATTAAAGGAATATTTCAAACGTTCTGTTATTATTTACTCCAGGGCTGTTTTCCACAACAGAGACGCTAAAACTGCGGAAACTCCGAAGGGTTTGGGAATAAAGCGAACAGAAGCTCATATTAAACACTGATGGGAATCAACAGAAATAAATCACAAATCTGATTGTTTGAAATGCAGCGTCTCTGTGAGCCGAACGACAGTCAAACTTTACATTCATATTTAAAACTGTTTATAAATTTTAATTTGCATATGAATTAGGTGTCAGAGTTATGTTTACTTTCATTGTGTTTTGGTTCTGTGTGTGTGTGTGTGTGTGTGTGTGTGTGTGTGTGTGTGTGTGTGTGTGTGTGTGTGTGTGTGAGAGAGTGTGTGAGGGTGTGTGTGAGGGAGTGAGTGAGTGAGCGTGTGTGTGTGTGTGTGTGTGTGTTTGTGTGTCTGAGTGAGTGTGTGAGGGCGAGTGTGTGCGTGTGTGAGAGAGAGTGTGAGAGTGTGTGTGTGTGAGTGAGTGTGTGAGGGCGAGTATGCGCGAATGTGTGTGTGAGGGCGAGTGTGTGTGTGTGTGTGAGGGCGAGTTTGTGTGTGTGTTTGTGTGTATGTGAGTGTGTGAGGGCGAGTGTGCGCGCGTGTGCGTGCGCGTGTGAGGGCGAGTGTGTGTGTTGTGCGTGTGTGTGTGTGCGCGTGCGCGTGTGTGAGGACGAGTGTGTGTTTGTGTGTGTGTGTGTGTGTGTGTGTGAGTGTGTGTGTGTGTGAGTGTGCGCGCGAGAGTGTGTGTGTGAGTGAGTGAGTGTGTGTGTGTGTGGGTGCGTGTGTGAGAGGGCGAGTGTGTGAGGGCGAGTGTGTGTTTGTGTGTGTGTGTGTGTGTGTGTGAGTGTGTGTGTGTGTGAGAGGGCGAGTGTGTGAGGGCGAGTGTGTGTTTGTGTGTGTGTGTGTGTGTGTGTGTGAGTGTGCGCGCGAGAGTGTGTGTGTGAGTGAGTGAGTGTGTGTGTGTGTGGGTGTGTGTGTGTGTGTGTGAGTGTGTGTGTGTGTGTGTGAGTGTGCGCGCGAGAGTGTGTGTGTGAGTGAGTGAGTGAGTGTGTGTGTGTGGGTGTGTGTGTGTGTGTGTGTGTGAGTGCGTGTGTGTGTGTGTGTGTGTGTGTGTGTGTGTGTGTGTGTGTGTGTGTGTGTGTGTCTGGAAACACCGGATCAATCCTCCTCCCTCCACTCTCGCTCAGTTTCTCTCTCTCTGACTCATGTGTGCCACGAATGCTAATAGCCGATGGATTTCTTCTTTGCTCTTGAAAGCGGTGGTTATATTTTTAAACTGTGAAAGGTGCAATTTGTTCCTGGAAACAGTTGAGGCCGTTTCTGATGTCTTTCACAGTTTGAGTCTGTTTGTTCCTGTTAAAATGAGGCAAACGTACAGGTCCTTCCTCATCACATCTGAACTTCTTTGGTTTATTACGGTATTATTTGCTGTAAAGATGCTTAGAAACGCGATGAACACATAAAACTGACTTGATTTGACATGTGAAGCCAACAAACGCCAACATGCGCTGACACTCGCCTGTGAAACCGTTCATTCTGTCTTCTTAATGTGTCTTACAGCGTGAGCCTGATACATTATTTATTACTTGGAATGGTGTATTATATAATAATACAAATTATAAAAAATTAAAGATTATAATAATTATAAAAATAAAATAAGCCCATTTAATTTATTGTTGTACAAATAGTTCCCTTTCGTTGTCACTCCGAGTTACGTCGGATGACGACGAATGGGGTTTCGCTTAGAACACCTATCGACTTCGAGTATTACGAAACGACCCAATGGCAAAGAAATGCCATGGGTCTGCGGAATTTGCATAGCGTATCTTCGCCTTACCTCGTGGGTATAAAAGGAGGACGCCGGCAACATGCAGATATGTTTTCGCTTCGGAGCCAAGAATATTTCTTCACTCCACAGTCATCTCTGACTTCGCTCTACGAGACGAGCCTCTCTCTCCGATGTTGGTGTGATGGCGATCTGCAGCGAGCTCACAGTGCCTGCTGATCTGTGCAGTGATCTGCCAGTGTGTGTGTGTCTCCCTGTGTGCTTCAACATCGTGGAGTTTTTTCTCCTCTCTTAAAAGAGCTCGCACGCGGCACGTCTTTTTAAGACGGCTCGCCCTCGCATTTTTGGTTGTAGCGGAAAGTTATCAGACTCTTATGGGCACGAGCGCTGTCTAGTGTGTTTGGGCTTGATCATGCTTGCACAGCGCTCGTGGATGACTCATGTTCTCTCTGGGAACAAGGCGCCGACTCTGTGTCTGCGACCCCAGCCCCCCTCTTTAATGACGGTGCCGGCTAGCGAACTGATGATTCCACGAGTCTACCCTCAGGTGGCCCGTGTGTTTTCATTTGAAGCTACAGAGAATGATGCGGTGTCTGTAGCAGCATCACTAGGTGGGCTTGATTCTTCTGGAAATGACGACTCGTCACAGCTGCCACCCTCTGGTGTGCATACGGCTGTGCCTGAGTCTGATCCGGAGATGACGGCCATGCTTTCCCGGGACAATTGGTTTTTGGGTGAGGCCGCCGACCCGCGTCCACCGCAAACCCCAATATCTTTCCTCCCGGACGTGCATGACGAGATCACGGGTCCGCTCGTTGGTCTCATCCGCCTTTCCTCCCCTCAGGGGCCGCTGCCCATGGGTACACTGGGGTCCCCCCGGTTGAATGCTCTGTTGCCATGCTACTGTGTCCTCAGAGTGCTTCCAGGCGCAATCCTAAGCACCCGTCCAAAGCCTGAAGTTCTTTTCGTCTACACTAATCTGTGGCGAAAACCTATAGTTCCACAGGACAGGCAGCCGCCTCACTGCATCCCATGACCGTTCTGTTGGTCTACCTGACCCAGATGCTCATGGACATGCAGGAGCGCGGGACTCACTCGAGGCTCTTCAGTGAGCTGCGCGCCGCCACTGACCTTGCTCCGAGCGACGAAAGTGGCCGTACGCTCTGAGTCAGGTGATGTTCATCATTCTGGGGCTGACCGGTCTGATGTGCACGATGTCGGGCGGACACGTCTGCTCGACACCCCCATCTCCCAGGTCGGCCTCTTCGGCGGTGCTGTTGAGTGCTTCTGCCCAACAGTTCTCAACCGCCCGTGAGCAGATTGAGGTTATTCTGCCCAACGGCCCCGCCGTCCGCTCATATCTCTCAGTCTGCCCACCTCCGAAGGCGCTCTCCTACGGTTCTAACCCCGCCCGTTCACGGGCCTGGCTCTGCCAGACCGTAGGGGGGATGCCACAGCCCTCTCCAGCCCCGCCCCCCGCTAAACGCCGGGATAAGCGGCACTTTTGAGATGGGCTGCTCAGAGATGAGACTCAGTTCTTTCCAGGAGTTGGTAGTAGGGCCACTCCTTTCCCCGGTGGAGGGCTGGCAAAGAATCCTTATTCAGAAAGAACTGACTCTCTCGTCTCTGAGCATATAGAGTTCAAGGACGACACAGAGCGCCGCCCACAAGCCGTGCTCTCCTCGTCCCCCTCTGTCCCAGAGGCGGTTGACACGGCGTGCCGTCCACGGACCACTTCGCCCCTGTCCCCCTCTGTCGCCAGACCCCTGACAGAGCAGGCCCCCGTGGAACGCTGGTCCTTCCCTGGCCTCCTCTGTCAGGGTGCGGTTATGACCTTGCCCCCACACCGGGCCGCTATGCCGTCCACGTCTGGGCCGGTCATTCCGCTTCGCTGCACCACCGGGGGGACGTCTGTGGTTCTTGACTCCGCTGGCACAGTTGGTAGCCTGCCTAGTGCTCCCTTCTGTTCCGCCGGGTCGCGTGAACCATCGGCTCAGCTATGCGATTCAGTTCGCACGGTCTCCTCCCCGCTTCAGCGGAGTCTGCTCCACTTTGGTCGGTGGCTATGCCCCTATCATGAGAGCGGAGGTTGCCACCCTACTGGCGAAGGGTGCGATTGAGACTGTCCCTCCAGCCGAAATGAGGTCCGGGTTTACAGCCCCTACTTCATTGTCCCGGAGAAGTCTGGTGGGTTACGGCCAATCCTGGACCTACGCATCTGAACCGCTCCCTTCACAGGCTGCCGTTCATGATGCTCCTGGCCAAACGCATTTCTGGATGTGTGCGGCCACAGGATTGGTTTGCAGCGATCGACCTGAAGGACGCCTACTTTTATGTCTCCGTTCTCCTTCGACTCAGACCATACCTACGGTTTGCTGTCAGGGCGCGCGCAGATCAGTACGCTGTTCTCCCATTCGGGCTAGCCCTGTCTCCTCGCGCCTTCACAAAGGTTGTTGAGGCAGCCCTTGTTCCTCCATGGGAACACGGGGTTCGCATCCTGAACTACCTCGGTGACTGGCTGTCTTAAGCTCACTCCTGAGACCAGGTTTGCGAATACAGGGACCCAGTGCTCCGGCACCAAGCTCGTCTGGGCCGTCGGGTCAACTGGGAAAGGAGTAAACTGTGCCCCGTGCAGAGGAGCTCTTTTCTCGGTATGGACTTGGTCGCCTTCTCCACTCAGCCATTGCTGACTTGCCTGAGACTATCAAGCGCAAGAGTGCAGTTCCACTGAAGTTTTTTCAGAGGCTCCTGGGTATATGGCATCTGCAGCCGCGGTACGCCGCTCAGATTGCTTCATATGAGACCGCTTCAGCTTTGGCTTCGCAACCGAGTCCCGAGGTGGGCATGGCAACACGGCACCCTCCGAGTACCAGTTACTCCGACCTGCCGTCAGTACTCACCCCATAGTCGAACCTCAGTTTTCTACGGGCCCGAGTGCCCCTGGAAAGAGCTTCCCGGCATGTTGTTGTCTCAACAGATGCCTCCACGGGCTGGGGCGCCATGCGCAATGGACATGCTGTCACACTCTCATGTTGAGCAGAAATGCTCCTGAAAAATTCTGTGAGATTTATCACACCCAGGTGTTGAGCAGAAATGCTCTTGAAGTTCAGTGAATTTCTTCACACTTAGGTGTTGAGCAAGGTTGCTCCTGAAGCTCAGTGATTCTCGCATGTAGTGTTGAGCAGTATAGCATGTCTATAGCCTCGAGTTGCTGGCAGTACGCCTTGCCTTGCACCGCTTCCGGGCGTTACTCAGGGGTCAACACGTACTAGTCCGATCAGTCAATACCGCCACAGTAGCGTACATCAACCGTCAAGGTGGTCTACGCTCGCACCGTATGTCGCAACTCGTCCGCCACCTCCTCTTATGGAGTCAGGCGCATCTGAGGTCGCTTTGAGCCATTTTCATTCCCGGAGTCCTGAACTGTGCAGCCGACGAGTTCTCACGGCTTCAGCCCCTCCCTGGAGAATGGCGACTCCATCCCCAGTCGGTTCAGCTGATTTGGGACCAGTTCGGGGACGCACAGATAGATCTGTTTGCCTCTCACGACTCGACCCATTGCGACCTGTATTATTCCCTGACCGAGGGCACACTCGGCACGGATGCACTGGCGCACAGCTGGCCCCGGGGCCGCAAATATGCGTTCCCCCAGTGAGCCTTGTTGCGCAGGTTTTGCGCAAAGTCAAGGAGGTCAAGGAGCAGGTCCTTCTGGTTGCGCCCTACTGGCCCACCCGGACCTGGTTCTCCGAACTCATACTCATCGCGACAGCACCTCCTTGGCCCAGTCCTCTGAGGAAGGACCTTCTTTCTCAGGGACGGGGCACGCTGTGGCACCCTCGTCCCGATCTTGGAGCCTCCACGTGTGGCTCTTGGACGGGACCAGGCGGGTTGAGTACCCTACCACCTGCGGTGGTGTTTACCATCACTTCCGCTAGAGCGTCGTCCACGAGACACGTCTACGTGTTGAAGTGGAACCTCTTCGTCAGCTGGTGCTCTTCTCGCCGAGAAGACCCCCGGAGATGCTCGGTCGGTGTCGCGCTTTTCTTCCTTAAAGAAGGGTTGGAGCGAAGGCTGTCTCCCTCAACCCCCAAGTCTATGTTGCCGCTATTACCGCACTCCATGACTTGGTAGAAGATAAGTCCTTGGGTAAGCACGACCTGAACATCAGGTTCCTGAGAGGAGCGAGGAGACTAAATCCTCCTCGCCCTCCTCTCGTTCCCACTTGGGACCTCTCAGTGGTTCTAACCGCCCTGAAGAGTGCTCCCCTTGAGCCCCTGCAATCAGTCGAGCTTAAGTTCCTGTCTAGGAAAAAGACAGCGCTCCTGGTTGCACTGGCCTCCATCAAGAGGGTAGGGGACCTGCACGCTTTCTCCGTTGACGAAGTATGCCTGGAATTCGGGCCGGGTTTCCTGAGACCCCGGCCTGGATACGTGCCCAAGGTTCCCACCACTCCCTTCCGGGACCAGATGGTGAACGTGCAAGCGCTGCCCCTGGAGGAGGCAGACCCAGCCTTGGCACTGCTCTGTGCAGTACGCGCTCTCCGCGCCTATGTTGACAGGACGCAGTGTTCAGGACCTCAGACCAGCTCTTTGTCTGTTATGGTGGGAAGCTGAAGGGAAAGGCTCTCTCCAAGCAAAGGTTGTCTCACTGGATACTGGACGCCATTGATTTGGCTTACCAGCAGCAAGGTCGACCATGCCCCCTTGGTGTGACTGCCCACTCCACCCGGAGTGTGGCATCCTCTAGGGCTCTAGCGCATGGCGCCTCGCTAACAGACATCTGCAGAGCTGCAGCCTGGGCGACACCTAACACATTCGGCAGATTCTACAAGTGTCCGCTCAGGTGTCTTCGCTTGCTCGCCATTCCACTCCACGGACTGGATACGTGCGATATTCTCCTCAGGTGAGCTTCCCCGAAAGCCCTGAGTTCCTCCAGCACTCCTGACGTTGGCGCCAGTGTCTATTGCCTGCGCGTCGGCTAGGTGCCTCCCGTGTGCATGGTCCCTCCCCTGAGCGACCCCCCATATGTGTATTTCCACTGTAAGCCTCTCTGAGCATGTGTCTTCCCTTGGCAAGCCACCTTGCCACCCCTGGGGTTGAAATATTCCACCTGCGGCTGGATACCCCCGTGTTCTCCATATGTTTCCTTCAGGTCATATGTGTATTCTCTAAGTCCCCCCCCCCCCTGGGTTGGCATTAATTGCATACTTCCCCTAGCATGGGATATGCTTCCCAGTGTACCTTGGTATTCCTGTGATAAATGGAGTCCTTCGTCCAGTCTACGACAGGGATCTCGATTTACGCAGGGCACTGGAAGACAGCTGAGAAGGTGGCGTGATTAGACTGGTAACCCCATTCGTCGTCATCCGATGTAACTCGGAGTGACAACGAAAGGGAACGTCTCTGGTTACGTATGTAACCCTCGTTCCCTGAGTAGGGAACGGAGACGTTACGTCTTCCTGCCACTTTCCGCTGTACCGCGGGGATCGCCTGAGCTCAGTCTTGGCTCCTCAGCGAAGAAACATATCTGCATGTTGCCGCCGTCCTCCTTTTATACCCACGAGGTAAGGCGGAGATACGCTATGCAAATTCCGCAGACCCATGGCATTTCTTTGCCATTGGCTCGTTTTGTAATACTCGAAGTCGATAGGTGTTCTAAGCGAAACCCCATTCGTCGCCATCCGACATAACGTCTCCGTTCCCTACTCAGGGAACGAGGGTTACATACGTAACCAGAGACGTTATATTATATAATATAATAGAAATTATATAAAATCCATATAATAACATTAAATTATCATAAATGTATAATATGAATAATATAGAAAAATAATAAAGAAGGGAAATATAGAATATATAGAAAAAAGTAAAAAATCCGTCAGATTGTGACTCCCCTGCTGGAAAAGGAAACACAATATCATGTATTTCTTTTTTTATTATTTTTCACTAGTTTGGATGAAATAATGTGATTAACAGATAAACGGCACAAATACTTCCACATGTATAGAGACCTCACATTTTATTCAGAAAATGTACAAATACAAAAACACCTTTCCCAACACATAGCAACACCATTGCAACAGACTATCGTCATGGCAACACCCTAGAAACCACAGAGCAATGCCCTTGCAACACCCTGTCATCATGCCAATGAACTTGAACAGGTAAACCAAACTCACAGTTCCTTCAAAAAAATGTACAAACACAAAGAACACCTCAGCAAACACATGGCAACACCTTAGCAACCACATAGCAATGCCCTTGCAACACCTGGTCGTCATGGAAACACCTTAGAAACCACATAGCAATGCTCTTGTAGTATCCTATCATAGCAACACCTTAGCAACCACAGAACAATGCCTTTGCTACACCTAGTGTCACGCAACACATACAAAAATGGGAAGAGAACTCAAGTGCAAAAACAAGGAGGATTTAATAACAAAAACCGTACAACACAAATTAAAAACCCACCAGGGGGAAAACATAATAAATGAACATGAAACCAACACTGACTCTGAACATAAGAACATCAACAAGGAACTGGGAAGACGTATGACAACGAACCGACAAAGACTGCATACAAGACGAGACTTAAAAAGGGAACAAATAAAGAGGGGACAGGTGGAACAACTCAAACACTAATCAGGTAACGAGGGGGAGGGATCAACAATCACAACAGCACATGGCACAACATAACAAACACCCATGTGCAACACAAGACAGGACAGGCATGTGACACCTAGTCGTCATGGCGATACACTTGCACATGTGAACAGAATTCACATTTCCTTCAGAAAATGTATACAAACACGGTTAAATAAATGTACTCATTAATTTCCTCCATCATCTTCGTTCAGTCAGTAACGAGGTCCAACTGTGACTGAACTCTCACAGCAGAAAAAGAGGATCCGTAAATGTGTCGCGTTGCTTCTGTTTGATTACAGACGTCCAGTGTTTGTCCAATTCACAGTCACTTCAGACTGACACACACTGTGATGCATTCATAAACTGAGTGTGAGTGTGTGTGTGTGAGAGAGAGAGAGAGAGAGAGAGAGAGAGAGAGAGAGAGAGAGAGAGAGAGAGAGAGAGAGAGGGAGAGAGAGAGAGACAGTGGTGAATTCCAGATGAGCTCTGACTCAAGCTGGACAAACAGCTAATAATGACTAACACACACACACACACACAGACACAAATAGCACAAGAACACAGCTCTAGCACACAACAAACAACAATATACGTGTATTACAGTTTGACCTCCTAAACAGCCATAAATTACAAATTTTTACACACACACACACACACACACACACACACACACACACACACACACACACACACACACACACACACACACACACACACACACACACACTATATTTGTGCAGAGATGCATGAACATCACACACTGAACACAAATTATTATATCTTACTGTTTTTCAGACAATTTTAATTGGAAAACCTGTACAGAAGATGGACTGGTGGATATTTATACATTCCACTGATGTTTATTTTAGTTTATTTTAGTTAATTCCAGCAGTTCAACTCAACACTGAACACACACACACACAAACAAATAAACAAACACACACCTGATCCAGATCTTCAGCTTAACACTGATCACACACACACACACACACACACACACACACACACACACACCTGATCCAGATCTTCAGCTTAACACTGATCACACACACACACACACACACACACACACACACACACACACACACACACACACACACACACACACACACACACACACCTGATCCAGATCTTCAGCTTAACACTGATCACACACAAGCTACACCTCTTCGATTCTGCTCAATGTGTTTGATTAAGTGTAGCACTACACACTAAACCGCAGTATCTAACTACAGACACGTTTGCCTAGAACACTTCAAAACATGTAGAACACATCGTCAACTTTTTAGAGTCATAAAAACAGAGTAAATCAATAATCCTTTTAAACTTATTGATTATAAGACATTAGAAGTGCAACAGAGCATAAAACAGCTAAACATCTGTGTAATCACAGACACACAACAAGTGTTTCACTGAGACTCGTCCATCTCCGTCAGTGTAAACATCAGCTGCGGCTACACACACACACACACGCGCGCACACACACGCGCACACACACACACACACACACACACTCTCTCTCAGTCCAAACACACACACACACACTCTCAGTCCAAACACACACACACACACACTCTCTCTCAGACCAAACACACACACACACACTCTCAGTCCAAACACGCGCACACACACACTCTCAGTCCAAACACACACACTCTCAGACCAAACACACACACACACACACTCTCAGTCCAAACACACACACACACACACACCCACACACACACACACACACACACTCTCTCTCTCTCAGACCAAACACACACACACACACACACACACACACTCTCTCAGACCAAACACACACACACACACACACACTCTCAGTATAAACACACACACACACTCTCAGTATAAACACAGACACACACACACACACTCAGTCCAAATACACACACACACACACACTCTCTCAGTCCAAACACACACACACACACACACACACACACTCTCAGACCAAACACACACACACTCTCAGTCCAACCACACACACACACACTCTCTCTCTCTCTCAGACCAAACACACACACACTCAGTATAAACACACACACACACACACTCTCAGTATAAACACACACACACTCAGTCCAAATACACACACACACACTCTCTCAGACCAAAGACACACACTCTCTCAGACCAAAGACACACACACACACACACACTCAGTCCAAACACACACACACTATGTCCACACAAACACACACACACACTCAGTCCAAACAAACACACACACACTCAGTCCAAACAAACACACACACACTCTCTCTCTCAGACCAAACACACACACAAACACACACACACACACACACACTCTCTCTGACCAAACACACACACACTCTCAGTCCAAACACACACACACACACTCTCTCTCAGACCAAACACACACACACACACACACACACACACTCTCTCTCAGACCAAACACACACACACACACACACACTCTCAGTCCAAACACACACACACACTCAGTCCAAACACACTCACACACTCTCAGTCCAAACACAGAAACACACACACGCACACACACACACACACACACACACACACACACACACACACACTCTCTCAGTCCAAATCCCATTATTTGTGTATCCAATTGGAATCAGATCTAAAATGACTGACGTCCACAAGTGTATCGCCACAGATCAGGTTTGTGTTTTCATGCCGCTCTTTCACTTTTAGGAATATCTGCACTTTGCAACAACACAACACAACAACAACATAACAACACAAAAATGTAACAACACAACAACAATAACAACACAAAAACGTAACAACACAACAACAACAACAACAACAACAACAACACGAAAACGTAACAACAACAACAACACAACAAAACACCACACAACAACACAACACAAAAACATAACACAACAACATAACACAAAAACAACACAGCACAACAATATAACATAACACAACATAACACAACCAAGCCACGAGAAATCTGATCAAAGTAGTCAGACTGAAACAGATTCCCAGAAATAAGATTTGAATATGATTTCTATCACATATGAATGAAGCTCGAAGCGGATTTGTAAAAATTGTATTTCAAGTGATTTCTGGCCGTTCAAACTTGCTAAAACTGGCAGTCTGAAGGAAGTGTGTCATCAGTAACCAGTATCAGCTGCACGACCTTAACCAGCCGACGGGGAACGCTCTGACAGGGTTCTCACAACATTATGAACAAACGTTCTTTTAGTAACATTAATATTACGTTCGTTCGAAGTTCTCTGCTCTTTAATAATGTTCTCAAAACTTTAGAACAAAAACATTATTCATACATCAATCACGCAGTGTTTCAGTTGATGTTTGTTTTTAAATGTAACGTTTTTTTTAAATGTTTCTACTTGTTTCAGAACGTTCAGATTCAGAAGTAACGTTCTATAATGTTTGAAGAATGATACAATATTACTGTTCCTGTAACGTTCATATAACCAACATTTCAAAGAACATTCCGTTTTCATAAATGAATGGCAACGTTAGCAAAACATTCTTAGAACATATTGTCCAGCTGAAGAGGTGTGTGTGTGTGTGTGTGTGTGTGTGTGTGTGTGTGTGTGTGTGTGTGTGTGTGTGTGTGTGTGTGTGTGTGCTGCTGGGAGACACGAGAAGATCTGTGTATGAAGCTGATAGATGAACAAAGATGTGCTTCACACACACACACACACACACACACACACACACACACACACACACACACACAGAGGCCTCGTTTTCCCCGCATGCAGAGCGCATCTGTGTTGCCATAGAGGCTCATAGTTGTGCGGATGCAGACTGACTCTTAAATACACACACACACATACACAGACACACACACACAAACACACACACAGGCTGAATGTTCAGAGAGTCTGATGAGATCCGCCTGTGGCTTCACTGAGAACGAGACCCTCAAAACACACACACACACACACACACACACACACACACACACACACACACACACACAGACCGAATCCCACTAATGAAGCTTCTGACGCTGAAGAATGATGAAGATGAGCCTGAAATTTCACAGCCATTTATGAGGATCACAGATTTTTGATCATTTGCAACCATTAAGATTGAGTGAAGGGCTTATCGACAAATACTTATTAATGCTTATAATATTTTAGGACAAAGCAGGGGTTTTTTTTTACATGTATGCCAAAAAGATTCAAATGCAAGAAGGAAAACACTGTACTGATCTACTTTACAATAATCAGCATGTTTCCCCTCACTAAATGAACACAGTGTCATCATCAATTATTCATATGAACACTGGAAAGAGCAAAAATCTGCGGATTTTACATTTAGTCATTTTTTTTTAAACTGGCAATTTGCTCAGTTTATTACAAAGACATTTTGAAGTACGGAAACTGAAATAGTATTTTCTTGTGAAATGTACTCTAATAATCTTTGTTTACAACTTCGAAAAATCCTTTTACACTATTTTATGTGTGAACTGTTAGTGATTTATTAGATTCACTTATTATAAATGTATGTGTGAATTATTAGAGCAGAGTTTTACAGTATATGTGTGTGGGTGTGTGTGTGTTTGTGAGAGTGTGTGTGTGTGTATATATGTGTGTGTGTGTGTGTGTGTGTGTGTGTTTGTGTGTGTGTGTGTCTGTGTCTGTGTGTGTGAGTGTATATGTGTGTGTGTGTGTGTCTGTGTGTGTGTGTGTGTGTGTGTGTGTGTGTGTGTGTGTGTGTGTATATATGTGTGTGTGTGTGTGTGTGTGTGTGTGTGTGTGTGTGTGTGTGTGTGTGTGTCTGTGTGTGTGTGTGTGTGTGTGTGTGTTCTGCCAATGCCAATAATCTCAAAATGCACAATACATCAGTCTATCACTAGCATATGAAATAGAGATTGTTATTTTGCAAAGCGTTCTGCTCTTTTGAGATGTGCAGATCATAAAACCACCGTGACGTGTTTCACAACATCAAACTTGCTGATTATTGATCTTCTGCACGATCTCAATGAGTTGACAGATGTGATTCTGTGAGGCCTGATGTCAAACACTGCATGAAACTGAGATATTACGGCCAGAAGTGATGCAGATGAACCACACACACACACACACACACACAC
>NW_027509030.1:985000-988289 GCF_051911475.1 Siphateles boraxobius
CGCCTGAGTGCACAAACAGAAGTTGATATCCCGTTGACGGCTGTTCTCTGGAGGAAATGATTAATTTAGCACCCAAAAACACCACCGAGATCAGATCAAACCTGCTGCGCCACTGAGACCAAACATAAGATTTCAGCTTGTTCTCTTTGATACGGAGCTCCTGCTTCTGGCCACTCGTCATAATTCACCAATTAAGAGCTTCAGTTCTGCTTTTAGGATCAAACGAATTGATTTCTCATGAAACTTTGAGAATATTGTACATATGAGACAACATCAAAGTGGCAACAACAACAAAAAATCCACAGATCTCTTTCTCCGGAGCAAATGGAATAAACTGTTCAATATATAATTACATTATTATTAATAATTAGTGCTGGGCAACAATTAATCGCGATTAATCACATCCAAAATAAAAGTTTGTGTTTACATAATATGTGTGTATAATTATTTTGTTAATATAAATACACACACATGTGTGTATGTATTTAAGAAATATTTGCATGTATATATAATTTATATTATATATAAATATTTTATATATAAATAATTTTTTCTTAAATACACATGCATGTGTGTGTATGTATAAATATAAAATAATTAGACACATATATTATGTAAAAACAGACTTTTATTTTGGAATAGTAATAAAAGTAAATAGTTCTTCCGCGAACATTGTTCTTTAGCCTCAAACTAGCGATTTATCACTCATTTATTGATATCACATTTGTATTTTAATCTATTTTTATTTATTTACACATTAACACAACTGAAATCTTCATTAAAGTCAGCATGAAAGGGAAGTTGCACTGGTCTTTTCTAATCTATAGTGTCGTATATTCGAGTGAAACGCTTCAGGAACAAGAACACGTGTGGGCGGGGCTTGATTGTGTCTGTGTGGAATTGATTGGATGGTTGTGGTTTGCTATTGGCTGATCTCATGTGAGTGACAGGTCATGGCCCCGCCCACATCATCGGAGAAGAGATGCTGCAAGAGAAATGTATTCTGATTCAAGATTATCATGAACATGAATTTAAATGGATAAATAATTTTTCACAAACACTGCAATATTCAATTACATAAAAAAAAACAATTATCAGCTTTGATTTCACAGTGACTTTAAGCTTTGAGAGAGCAATGAAACGTTCCTCTGGGAAGAAGCACCACGTAGAGAGTGAGAACGACCAGAACAGCTTGGACTGCAAACCGCTAACAGCTTGAAGCAAAGCGAGCTGGCAGCGAGCGCAACCGAGGCGCTTCACACACTCGTGTGTTTCTGCGTTTCTCAAGCTGAATGACGTCTGAATCTCTGTTTAAAAGCTCGTTTCGGTGCTCAAATATGCGTCTGTTCCAAACATCTTATAAAACATGACGCAGAGAAGGCGTGCAATAATATAACACGCACTAGAACAAATCAAGACTCTTAATGTAAAGTGTGCGCTCTCATGTTACAAGACTAAATGAAAATGGCATATCTGCATTATTCACACACTCAAACTCCCTAGAAAAAACGATCCAGTTGAGCTCCCCGAGGGCTTATTGCAGTAATTATGATTTTCATAAACCCCTTTGTGAGCGTCTTACGCAGAGAAAAGCTCTCTGCATTGTATCTGAACCCCAGAAACGGAGAAGACTTCATCCTTGAGAAGCTGTTTCTGCTCGGGCCTGAGAGGATTAATCATCAGAACCTTCTGCACACCAGAGAAAAGGACGTTTAGTAGCACTAACCACATCACAAAAGGGTTATCTAGGTAATTAGTGTTCCATAATTAGATTCACATTCATGTTTTTTGATTTGGCAGATGCTTTTATTCATAATTCACCGGCAAACGTGCTTACAAACACACCGCAGAGCATGTTTTGATTAATAAGGAAAAGCAACTTATTTTTGGAAAACTTTCACTATTTCACACACTGACCCGTGGACCTACTTTTAATTCTAATTTTTATTTCATGTCTTCAAATGAAAAATAAAACCCTTTATGTAGCTATTATATAGGTTCCCTATATAACCCTATATTATAAATGATTATAAGCTATATATACACAGTTGTTTTAAAAATGATTTACCCCCATTGCAAATCAGGTTTATGGGTAAAATGTACAGACTTTCAGCGGTTTGCAATGAACAAATCAAACAAAAGTAAATTGAAATACAACACAACAAATGTGAAAAGCCCGTGATTAATAAGACAACTCCTGTTCTGCAGATTTGAGCTGTTGTGACGGGTTATATTCAGGGGGTGAATACATTTGAGACAGCAGAAGTCATTAAAAGTTGCATTTTCAGTTGAATTTGGGGAAAACACTTGAAACATTTGTTGTGTTGAGCTATTTCAATTACTTTTGTTTGATTTGTTCATTGCAATGCAAACCGCTGAAAGTCTGTAGACGCTGCCGATAAACCTGATTTGAGCACAGTTCCACCTTCACAATGTCCCTATTCACTGAGCTCTGGACGGCTCAAGGACACACACGTGTGCCGCTGACTGTATGAGGTGTGTGTATGAATGCAGAGTGTGAGATAATAACTGAGGAAGAGCTCAGATTACAGCAGGAGGAAGAAGAAACACACACTCGCCGTGACCTGCCGAACATCCTCAGCCTCTCAGTGTCACTGCAAGCGCTCGCAATTCATCCCGACACAAGCTGGAGTCATCACTCACAACATCTGAATATTATGACACTCGTGCTGTGGATGAGAAGAGAACAGAATAAAGCAAATACCGCTGAATAAAAGAGTGCAGCACTGATCTCAACCAGAACGAGAACCGCACACTGTACATCTACATTACAACTACTGTAAATACAAGTATGCCGTACTGAAGCTCAGAAGAATATGCTGTGCGAACGTTTTGTTAATGTACGTTTATGTATTAAGTTATGAAAACATCATTTTTGAATGTTATCGGAATTATTTCAGACATAAAATGTCAACATTATGACTACGTTATATTTATGACATAAGTCGAAATTGGCATTTAAAGTCAAAATGATGACAAAAGAGTCAAAATTATGACAAAAAGTCAAAATTATAACTAGTAAGTTGTAATAATCAAATTGAGATTTCGAAGCAAAATCATGACAAAAAAGATCTCACACATTCACACACATGATCTCACACACTCTCTCTCACACGCACACACACACACACACACACACACACACACACACACTAAGTTAATAATAATCAAAGATATTTGATTATATATTAATATATTGATTATTATCCTTAATATTCAAGAAAATAATCAAATTGACATTTAAAGTCGAAATTATGAAAAAAAAGTT
>NW_027509031.1:0-2500 GCF_051911475.1 Siphateles boraxobius
AACATAAATAAATAAACATTAGATGAAAAATATTAAAAAGAATAATCAATTAACTGGGTAAAAGATAAATAAAGATTACATTAAAATAAATGAGTAAATAAATGAATACATACAGTACTATTGAAGTCAAATCAATCAAAATACTAGATTAAAATAAATAAACATGAAAAATGTAATGAAAATTACATTAAAAACAAAAAAGAAAATGAAATAAATAAGCAAATGAGTAAATAGATTAAAATAAATGCATATACAAATAATTTAATAAATACTGTACTATTAAAGTACTATAATTAGTAAGAAAAACATTTAATCAAAATCAAATTAGAATAAAAATAAATAAACAATTGATTGAAATAAATACATTAAAATAAATAAGTAAAATATTAAATTAAATTGATTAAAAACGAGTGAATAAATTAGTATATATAGTAACTATAACAGAGAGTAAAAAGTAATAATTTAGCTTAATAGAAATGAAATAGATATAAACTGGGTCTTAATACTTGAAACTAAAGAAATGCTTTTTAATTTTCTCCAGGCATGAGGGTGATCATATTTGGGGTCCATGGCATTTATTAATTAACGTTATGATGTAATATCGGCTCTCGTACCCGAGTCATCAGTGCTGGACGCTTTACAGGGTCGTCCTCGACGGGCAGGTTTACGCTGCACACACACACACACACACACGTCAGTCATTGATTCATATGTCTGATGGTTTAGTGTCAGGAGTGTTTGTTCGCTCACACACACATCTTCCTCATCTTTCCTCTCCTCGTCTTCATCGCTGGCTTTGATCACGTCCTGATCTTCACACACACTCGCTGAGAGAGAGAACACACACGACCAATCAGGCTTCCTTCAGTGTGAGTTTCTGACTGATGTTTTACAAACACTGTTATTGCACGGACACTGGATTACACACACACACTGGATTACACACACACACACACACACACACACACAACACACACACACACACACACACACACACACAAACACACTGGATTACACACACACTGGATTACACACACACAGACCTTCATCTCTCCTGAGTTTGGCTGATGGTTCTGGTTCTGCTGTGGAACACAGAAGCTCGTCTGATGATCTCTTACGCTTCAGTGCAGGTCTCACTGCAGAGAGAGAGAAACTGATCATCTACACACAGACAGACAAGTGTGTGAGTGTCTGTGTGTGTGTGTCTGTGTGTGTGTCTGTGTCTGTGTCTGTGTGTGTGTGTGTGTGTGTGTGTGTGTGTGTGTGTGTGTGTGTGTGTGTGTGTGTGTGAGAGAGAGTGTGTGTATGTGAGTGAGTGCGTGTGTCTCTGTGAGTGTGAGACTGTGTGTGTGTGTGTGCGCATGTGAGTGTGTGTGTGTGAGAGACAGTGTATGTGAGCGAGTGTGTGTGTGTCTCTGTGAGTGAGTGTGTGTGTCTCTGTGAGTGTGAGACTGTGTGTGTGTGTGTGTGTGTGTGAGACTCTCACCTGAGGGAGCGTCTCTGATCTGAGCAGTGGAGCGTCGACTCCTGCGACCCTGATAATAAAAACAACAAACATTTCAGTCCCATTAAAACCAAACTATGAACCGTTAAAACACTGATCACATGACCTGGAATAAACATCTCATCATAGTCTAAGATTTGGTATAACATATGGTCATGACATTCTCTCTCTTTTCAATTTAACTTCTGAAAGCACCTTTCAGGTCAATTTAATCTTTAAATTAAGGACTTTTGCTTTGTTGATATTGTAAATTAAAAAACGGAAACAATTAAAAATCATTTTTGTTAAGGCCAGACACTACAGGTGAATAGAGTAAACATGTAAACTAATATACCTGTACATCACATACTTCCCCAGTTGATTTACAACTATTATTTTTGTATTACAGTTTTATTAAATGTTTAAATATGCATATGAGACACTGTCTCATGAAATATGCACTAATTTGCATATATTTCCACCACATAAATCTGAACATTAGATAAAGCCAGGTTCAAAATTCTTGTTTGATTTTGTTGACACATTAGAGTTGAAGGTTTTCATAGAAGGGATTTTTGATTTCTCTTTTTATCACTCCATAAATCAGAAAAAACTGTCAACAGACGGAAAAAACACATTTCCACCATGTTTTTAGGAATAAATTATTATATAAATCAGAGTGAATGATATATGAACAAACCCATCAGTAAAAACCTTCAGAATATAGATGTGAATAAAACTGTAAGTTTTGGCATTTATAAGTTCAGCTGAAGTGGAGAAAAAAACTTTTAAAGATATGTGTTGTAAGTGAAATTTACAGACTCAAATAGATAAAAGTGCAATAAAATGTGTATTTTGGATGTTTTCTTTTTACCAGTCTGCAAATATCTAGCAAAAAAGATGTTAGGGAGGCAAAATAGATCAAAATCTCAAAACTAAACAGTTAATGTACCATCTTGGCTTAATTGAAATAAAGCTGAAATACATTTTTTTTTAAATGCTTATACTTTAACTTCA
>NW_027509031.1:5000-17500 GCF_051911475.1 Siphateles boraxobius
ATAGTTTAAGGACTACTACACGACATTAGTCACATCACAAACCCTAAAATTTACATAAACCCGCCCCGTGAACATGATTTATAGATTATCATGACAGAATATGCAAATCAACGACTAGAAGATAATGACACATAAGCTTCAGAAATTCATCAACTAACCATTCAGAAATGTCCTGTTGCATTTACCAATTGCTTTGGTAATAAATAAACTTAATATACAGAGATTACAATGTGCCATTTTATGTATGGTTCGCAGGCTCCAGACTAACACCTGCAGGAAGTATTTGGTAGCACTGTGGGGATGACAATAAAGCAATGAGCTTAATTTGAGGTGTAGATCAAATCAATTTTAATTATTATCATTCATAATATCTAGATAGAATCTATATTAGGGAGTTAAAATGACTAATAAGCCAGTAATCGTCCTCTGCAGCCACCTACTGGTTACAATGGTAATTTAATCTTTTTTTATTTTTAAATATTTTCCGACATCTTGAAACTTTTGGTTTTATAAATGGGGACGATCTTTGAAGGACAACCTAGTCCTTCAACTCTATAGTTTATAACAGAGAACTTGGTCCAAATTTGGTTGCAGTCTGGAGCCCTGTGTTATTTTACATTAACACACACACACACACACACACACACACACACACACACACACACACACACACACACACCTGCCCTCTGAGCAGATGATCGTCCTCTCCGTGTGCCGCTCTCTGTTTGCTCCACCTGATCAGACAAAGTCATGAGCATTAATGACTATTAATGGCATGAGCATGATTACCTGCATAATATCTGCTGATGAAAGGATTCTGATTCGTTACCGTCTCAGAGGCGTCTGACGACTTCTGTTCCTGCTCGTCTGAGACAGATGCGCTGCCTGCATCAGATGCACGGGTTACACTGAGATAATCACCCACTCATAATCAGAATCACACACTCATAATCATCACTGTCACTAACCTGTGTCTGTAGAGTCTGTCTGCGCAGGCACAGCTGCGTCTGTAGAGTCGGTCTGCGCTGGCTCAACAGCATCTGTGGTGACTGTCTGCGCAGGCTCAACTGCATCTGTGGTCACTGTCTGCGCAGGCTCAGCTACTGTCTGCGCTGGCTCAACAGCATCTGTGGTGACTGTCTGCGCAGGCTCAACTGCATCTGTGGTGACTGTCTGCGCTGGCTCAGGTACTGTCTGCGCAGGCTCAACTGCATCTGTGGTGACTGTCTGCGCTAGCTCAACAGCATCTGTGGTGACTGTCTGCGCAGGCTCAACTGCATCTGTGGTGACTGTCTGCGCAGGCTCAACTGCATCTGTGGTGACTGTCTGCGCAGGCTCAGCTACTGTCTGCACAGGCTCAACTGCATCTGTGGTGACTGTCTGCGCAGGCTCAGCTACTGTCTGCGCAGGCTCAACTGCATCTGTGTTGACTGTCTGCGTAGGCTCAGCTACTGTCTGCGCAGGCTCAACTGCATCTGTGGTGACTGTCTGCGTAGGCTCAACTGCATCTGTGGTGACTGTCTGCGTAGGCTCAACTGCATCTGTGGTGACTGTCTGCGTAGGCTCAACTGCATCTGTGGTGACTGTCTGCGTAGGCTCAACTGCATCTGTGGTGACTGTCTGCGTAGGCTCAACTGTGTCTACTGAATGAGTCAGCATGGGCTCGTTTGCATCTGTCTCTGTGTCTGAAGCAAGGGTCTGCGCAGGCTCCACTGTATCTGCTGTAAGCATATGCGCAGGCTCTGCTGTGTATGCACTGTGGGTCTGTGCGGGCTCAGCTGCGTCTGCGGAGAATGTCGACGCAAGTTTTGCTGTTTTTTCTATGAGGGTCGGCACAGGCTCATCTGTATTGGTCTCCTTTGTGTCTGCAGTGAGGGGCTGCGCAGGCTCTGCAACATCTGCAGTGAATGTTGCCATTGATTCAGCTGCGTCTGCAGTAAGGGTCTGCGCAGGGGACTCAGCCATGTCTGCACTGAGGGTTTGTACCGTCTCAGGAGTGTCTGTAATGATCGTCTGCATGGGATCGGAAGCATCTTCAGCCAAAGTCTGCGTCTGCTCAGCTGCATCTGCAGTGACAGTCAAGGTGGATTCAGCTGCATCTACAGTGAGGGTCTGCGTTGGTTCAGCAGCGTCTGCAGTGAGGGTCTGCGTTGGCTCAGCTGTGACTTCAGTAAGGGTCTGCGTTGGCTCAGCTGCGACTTCAGCGATAGTCTGTGTGGACTCGGTTGTGTCTGCAGTGAGGGTCTGCTTTGGCTCAGCTGCGACTTCAGTGAGAGTCTGCATTGGCTCAGCTGCGTCTGCAGTGAGGGTCTGCATTGGCTCAGCTGCGTCTGCAGTGAGGGTCTGCATTGGCTCAGCTGCGTCTGCAGTGAGGGTCTGCATTGGCGCAGCTGCGTCTGCAGTGAGCGTCTGAGTTGGTTCAGCTGCGACTTCAGTGAGGGTCTGCATTGGCTCAGCTGCGTCTGCAGTGAGCGTCTGTGTTGTCTCAGCTGCTTCTGCGGTGAGCGTCTGCGTTGGCTCAGCTGCGACTTCAGTGAGGGTCTGCGTTGGCTCAGCTGCGTCTGCAGTAAGCGTCTGTGTTGGTTCAGCTGCGACTTCAGTGAGGGTCTGTGTTGGTTCAGCTGCAACTTCAGTGAGGGTCTGTGTTGGCTCAGCTGCTTCTGCAGTGAGCGTCTGCATTGGCTCAGCTGCGTCTGCAGTGAGCGTCTGCGTTGGTTCAGCTGCGTTTGCAGTGAGGGTCTGGGTTGGTTCAGCTGCGTCTGCAGTGAGGGTCTGCGTTGGTTCAGCTGCGTCTGCAGTGAGGGTCTGCGTTGGCTGAGCAGCGTCTGCAGTGAGCGTCTGCGTTGGCTGAGCTGTGTCTGCAATGAGGGTCTGCGTTGGCTGAGCTGCGTTTGCAGTGAGCGTCTGCGTTGGCTCAGCTGCGTCTACAGTGAGCGTCTGCGTGGACTCATTAACATCTGCAGTGAGCGTCTGCATCGGCTCATATGCATCTGCTGTATGTATTTCTGAGTCTCTCTCTTTGTCTCTTTCATCTGTCTCCTCATCCCCCACCTGAAAGAAAAGCACCAACACATTACAGAAGATATATACAGACACTCCAGCAATAGGAAAAACCCACAGGATGAATCTGGTAAATTAGGCTTGTTTTACATGCCAAACGACTCATCTCCAAAGTAAAAGAGAGCAGAGGCGAACAGCGCGATCACGTTCTTTGTTGCCAATCAGGTAACCAATGGGACCTTGTCTACACGCGCTACTGCTGCACGGACAACACTTAAATTACTCCATTGCACACCTCAGACCACTTCCTCATCACTTTAACCTCAAACTGACTCATGACACAACACGCACTCCTCCGCAGATCACTTTTGGTGTAACCTAGGCTCACTCTCTCCTTCTCGCCTATCCTCTATGGTTTCATCCTCACTTCCTCCACTCTTTTTCGTTTTCAGGACTGGACACTAACAGTGCTACAGACACTCTTTGCCCCACTACATGTCATCACTAGGATCTTACATTCAGAAACATGGCTTTTCCCATCACTGTGATCATCTAGCTAGTGGAGTGCCTCAGGGCTCAGTGCTTTTTAAAAATGTCCATCCCGACTTCAAAAACCATTTTACTACAACGGCACGGTCCTGCAGATTTGCTTTATACAACATTAGGAAGATTAGACCCTTCGTATCAGAGCAGGACACACAACTCCTTCTCCCAGCTCTCGTTCTCTCCAGACTGGACTATTGTAATGCTTTCTTAGCGGGCCTTCCGGCATGTACTATCGAGCCTTTGCAACTGATCCAGGGTGGTCTTCAACGAGCCGAAGAAAGCCCACGTCACTCCTCTCTTCATCAGTTTACACTGGCTGCCAATAGCCGCTCGCATCGAATTCAAAGCCATTTTCAAAAAATGTCTAAAGACATATCTTTTTCGTCAGCACCTGACCAATTAATACCAGCACTTACTTTTCTATTTTATTTGTTTGTTTTTCTGATTTAAAAACAAAACAAAAAACCCTTGCTATGTGTACTGCTAAAGGCCAGTTCACACCAAGGAGGATAACTATAAAGATAACGATAAAGAGTTCACACCACAACTGTAACGATAGAGATATGAGGAACGATATCGTTGGAATCACTTTCAGAACAATTTTTTTTTCAGCTGTTGAACGATCAAACACTGACAGCCAATCAGAATCCACTCGAATTAAAGGGCTTTGCGCATTTAAAACAGCAAACGGTATTGCGGAGAAGTTGATCCACCACTGTTTGACAGTCGAGCCCCTTTTCAAGAAAATGAATATGGAAAACAATCGTTCATACCCTCTGAATAAACGGTGAGAAGGATTACCTCAGGTATCCAGCGCTCGTTTCCACAACATTGTCTTGCTTGCTTTGAACTTGCTGTGTTGTTTTTAATCCACTATATTGACTACGTCAGCTAAATTCACTGCAGATTATCAGATCATTACACTGGCTACACTCGAAACACAGCATGCTGATCCTCTGCTTGCTAAAGCCGTGTAAATGCAACAAGAACAGTAAAAACATGTTCAATGACGTTGTACACACTTTGAAACCTTAGAATAAACAGACCGTTATCGTTTGTTGGTGTGGACGCAAATATAGTTATCTTTATAGTTATTATCATTCTTGGTGTGAATGGCCCTTAACTGAGACTGGTTACAGCACTTGTTGCCCTCTTGTTGGTCGGATTGCTTCTATTGTTCTCCTCGTTTGTAAGTCGCTTTGGATAAAAGCGTCTGCTTAATGATTTAAAAGTAAATGTAAAACAGCGTGAGCATATGAAGCACTGCTGCTTCAACATGAAGAATGATTTCATGAACGAAAAACCCAATACATGTATGTATAACTAAAGCAAAACCTCATGATTGTTCTAAGCCAATAAGCAGCAGAGATCGGTTCTGTGCCGTTAAGCCAAACAATCTGAGACTGTAGAGGATATGACGTCATGAGCTCACCTCTGATGTCACTTCCTGCAGGGGCTCCGTATCCATGGGCTCCACTGTGGCGGCAGACGCAGCTAGAAGATGAAATCAGTTATTATGAGCTCTTATTATTCACATGCATATGATGATGCACGTGTTTGTGTGTGTTAGAGTGTGCGATACTGACAAAAAAACGAGAACTAGATATTTTGAAAAGAGCATGATTTACCCTCACGCTTCCCTCAGGTCATTTTTAATTTAAAGGGCACCTATTATGGAATTTTCAAAATTACCTTTTTTATTTTCTTGTGTAACATAGATCTTAGTGAACGAAAACATCCTGCAAAGTTTTAAATATGAAAGTTCACCGTATACAAAGTTATTGTCTCTCAAAAGTAAGAGTCGACTCTGAGTCGCTGATATGAATCGATAGATGAACGATGCTTTTTCTCTATCTAGATGACGTCACCTCGAGTTATTTGAATAAGATACGCCCACTCATTGCGCACGCAGACACCAGGGAAAACTTGAAAACGTCATGTCGACCACAAGACGCTGTGTTCTGAAGTGCGAATCAAAAGCGACCCTTTTGCACTGCCCAGGGAGGAGCATTTGAAGACTAAATGTCTACAGTTCATATATACAACTATACCACACAAGTATGGGGCGAACCTTGTGCTGTTCGCATAATTTTAATGACGATCGCTTTACAAACATAAATGCTTTCAAGTGTGGATTCGCGAGTCGGATGATACAGAAGGAAGGTTCAGTACCAGTTTTATTTGGATCAGCTTCCTCCTCCGAATCACAACCTGTAAGTATTATTAATAATTGTTGCTTTTATGTGTTTTGTAGCATGCTCAATATTTGTATGTGTTGTGTAAGTTACGCTCAGCGCAGCTTCTAGGTCTCCAATTGTCAATTTTATTTTGAAATATGTGAAATGTTTGTTGTTGTTATTGGAGTTGTCATAAAGAATAGAGCAATACCTTGTAGTACAACAGTGCTTTATCAATACGTTTATGCGTTGGGCTGACGCAAACAATAACTGATTGGTTCATCTGACCAATAACGCAGATTAGCGTCACGCAAAGGAGGAGTTTGGAAAAATGACTCGTTGAACGAATCATTTGGGAGTCGGTGAGCAAATCAGGTAAAAATAAATGCATATTATAAGACAACAAAAGTGTTTGTTGTCATTGCATGCATGTAAAACTGTTGTTGGGGACTCCCAGAACAATATTAGGAACATTTTAAATGCCATAATAGGTGCCCTTTAAAAAAAAAAATGGAGTGTCCAAGACCCTAGGACATTTGTCACACTTGAACCACGAATACACCAAAAAAATTGGCTAACGCTTCCATTTACAGTGCGTTAACTTACGTGTACTTACCTAAGAAAGTACTGGGTAATATAAGGTAAGTACATGGGTTAAGGTTTAGGGGTAGGTTCAGGGTTAGTACCTAGTTATTACCCAATTATTGTAATTACTATAATAAGTACATAGTATGTACATGGGGAACAGGACTGAAAAAGGAAGCGTTACCAAAAATTGATCCATTCAATTTTTTTGGTGTATTTGTGGTTCAAGGAGTTTTGTGGTTGAAATTGAAATATGAGAGCAAAATTAAATTAAATAAGCTTTCTGAAAAAAAAAAAAAAAAAGTATAATTTTAGGGCTTCGGGTAATTTTGACCCGTGAGGGAAAGTTGTGTTACAAAGTGCGAGGGAAGGATGGAGGTTAACATTAACAACAATCTATTATGGTAATGGATACACTACCTGCATCCTGGGACTCGTTCACCGCGTAACCCGACACACTTCCAGCGCCTGCAGGGAGTGTGTTCCCGTCGCCCGGAGACTCCGAGACGAGACTCGAGGAGCGCGCGAGATCGGGGTCCATGGAGAGCAGCGTCAGCGCCGCCTCCTTCATCTTCAGATCCGCTTCGGTCTCCCGGCGCTCCGAGGCGGAGGAGCACACGTCCATCAGGCTCAGGAGGGCGTCGGCTTCAGCGCTCAGGGGGCGGGGCTCTGCGGCGGACACGCCCTCATCCTCGGATTCGGGAGTGACGTCGCTCAGCGCACCGTACGGGTCGTTCGGGTGAACTGTGGTGCTGGACACGGATTCGGGATCTCCCGCGCTCGAATCCTCCTTCGCTCCCGATATCCTCTCGGGATCCTTCGGGAACTTCTCGGTTGTTTTCTTCGCTGACTTCGCTTTCTCCTCTGAGGTTTTCCTTTCCTCTTTTCCCGTTTTAGTCTTGGCTTCGGGTTTTTTATCCGATTTTCCTGCAGTACTCTGGGATTTAGTCCTGTGTTTCTCTGATAAGGATCTGACCTTTGACCCCGCCTCCACTTTTCGCATGTCGCCCTCATTTTCCGGGATTGATTTCTGCGAATGATTCTTGTCCAACGACGAATCCTTCCTCTCCGACCTCACCTTGAGCTTCTCTCCCGGTTTACCCTCTGGATGACTCCTTGACCTCTTCAGGACCTCTTTAGGGTGCTTGTCTTTCTTCCGGCTGACCTCTGACCCCGCCTCGACCTCTGACCTCTCCTCTGAGGAGCCGGTAGAGTCCAGACGCCGGAGACTCTTGCCGCTCACCTTCGCTTTCTCCTTCTCGCTCTTTCCTTTCTTCAGGTTCTCTTCATCCGCAGCTTCCGTCACAAGCGTCTTGACCTCTCGGGATGAGACAGAACTCTTCCGGTCCGACTTGACCTTTGACCCCTTCTTCTCATCAGCTGCTCCTCTCGCGGTTCCTCCATCTTTCTCATCTCCGTCTCCGTCTCCGGTCTTTCGGAGTTTGTGCTTGAGTCGTTCATCAGGGCGCTCTTTTTCCTTCTCTTTATCCTTGCGCTCCTTTTCTTTCCGAACCGTTTTCCCAGCCGTCCTCTGGCGTTCCTCGGTTCCCAGCTCCAGATCCAAGATGAAGGAGTGAACGCGGTTCTTCTCAGGCAGCTTCTCCTCGCCGTCTGCTTTCTTCTTGCGCTGCTCGTCCAGATCGGACAGTCGTCGCACTGACTTCAGACTCACCGCCTTCACCTGAAGAGAAACAGAGATGCTACGACTGATAGACAAAGAAAAATCTGGAGAACGAGAGAAACTTACATCTTTGTTGACTGAATCCCCCTCAGTGTCACTTTTCTTCCTGTCGTCCTCTTTTCTAAAAGAAAGAGTCAAGTCACCTTCATTTATGCAGCGCTTTTAACAATATAGACAGTTTTAAAGCAGCTTTACAGTGATAACAGGAGATTACAGTAACAGAGATTGTTTCGGCTTTAAAGCAGATCTAGAATAAAGTTATTGTCCAGATAAAGTTAGTTTTGATTGATTCACTTCCGTTCCAAAGATCGTTAGTTATTAACTTAGCGGCCGCTAACACGACACCGGTTTAACAGAAAACCCTTAATGCGATCCGGCTCATCCGCACAACAGTGTTTGGAGCTCGAGAACGCAAACCCTGAAAGGTTCCAAGGTGCAAGCAGTGAACATTGTTTGAAAAACGTTATCATCTCCATGTAAACTTCAAAAACGTGAATCTGTGAAAAATCTGTTTTAATATGGAAGCCCATTTTTACCGCAAAGGGCAAAAAATGATGACAAAATTCTAAATGATGACGTACTAAGTCATAATTATGAGATGAAAATTCAAATTATGAGACTCAAAATGATGACAAAAAAGTCAATTCCTAGGAAATTCTCAGATATTTTCTTAGGAACATTTGTTTTCTTAAGAAAATTGATGTTATCTGATATTTATGGAAGCCCATTTTCACCACATTTATGACAATTCAATTCAAAATGATAACACACTAAGTCAAAATTATGACAATTTCAACTTCTCAGAATTGTTGTCATAATTATGAAGTTTTTTAGTGCTTATATTTTAAATAGTTAATTCATTATTTAGTTAATAAATTAGTTAATTAATGAGACTATCTCAAGACGGAGAGATCTGTTGCAATCATTTGCACTGTCTTTATTAGCATCAACTGAAAAACATTTTCTTTCAGCTACTTGCCAAGGCAACATTTCTCATCTTTGTTTAGCTGAAATAGTAAAATAAAGAATTAAATGAACTACAAATTATTTAAAAATATATTATTAACACTTCACAATAAGGTCATATTTTTTAACAAATGTAATAACTAACTTGAACTAACAATGAGCATTACAGCATTTATTAACTTTTGTTAAGGTTAATAAAAATGTTCACGTTAGTTCACAGTGCACTAACTAATGTTAAGAGATACAACTTTTGATCTTAATGTATTAGTAATTGTTGAGATTAACGTTTACCAAGATTAATAAATGCTGTAGAAGTATTGTTCATTGTTAGTTCATGTTAACAAGTGTTGAAGAAATTAAGCCTTATTGTTAAAGTGTTACTGACATTAAACAAAACACTAAAAACGTAATATTAAAATTATAAAAGAAAATATAAAAATAATATCGAACTCAAAATATTAATAAAAACTATACTAACGTGTGCAGAAAAGTGCTTTGGAAAAATTGTCAATTATAAAATCCAAAACAAGGTCCCTATTTGACTCATTTAAGCAAAAAGTCTGATCGTTGTTTACATTATCAATAATCGTTGCACATCTCTAGTATACGTAATGTGTATTATATGGAGCAGGTGTTCTGTTGTGATGCTTTATATTTAATATATTGGTCCCACTTTATATTAAGTGGTACAAAGTACTTATTGTGTTGATGTTGTATTGTAAAACACTTGTGCTGCAATTGAGGTGTGATACGGGTAAGGTTAGGGACAGGTGTGTGTGATACGGGTAAGGTTAGGGTCAGGTGTGTGTGATACGGGTAAGGTTAGGGACAGGTGTGTGTGATACGGGTAAGGTTAGGGTCAGGTGTGTGTGATACGGGTAAGGTTAGGGGCAGGTGTGTGTGATACGGGTAAGGTTAGGGTCAGGTGTGTGTGATACGGGTAAGGTTAGGGTCAGGTGTGTGTGATACGGGTAAGGTAAGGGACAGGTGTGTGTGATACGGGTAAGGTTAGGGACAGGTGTGTGTGATACGGGTAAGGTTAGGGACAGGTGTGTGTGATACGGGTAAGGTAAGGGACAGGTGTGTGTGATACGGGTAAGGTTAGGGTCAGGTGTGTGTGATACGGGTAAGGTTAGGGACAGGTGTGTGTGATACGGGTAAGGTTAGGGTCAGGTGTGTGTGATACGGGTAAGGTTAGGGACAGGTGTGTGTGATACGGGTAAGGTTAGGGACAGGTGTGTGTGATACGGGTAAGGTTAGGGACAGGTGTGTGTGATACGGGTAAGGTTAGGGTCAGGTGTGTGTGATACGGGTAAGGTTAGGGACAGGTGTGTGTGATACGGGTAAGGTTAGGGTCAGGTGTGTGTGATACGGGTAAGGTTAGGGACAGGTGTGTGTGATACGGGTAAGGTTAGGGACAGGTGTGTGTGATACGGGTAAGGTTAGGGTCAGGTGTGTGTGATACGGGTAAGGTTGGGTCAGGTGTGTGTGATACGGGTAAGGTTAGGGACAGGTGTGTGTGATACGGGTAAGGTTAGGGTCAGGTGTGTGTGATACGGGTAAGGTTAGGGACAGGTGTGTGTGATACGGGTAAGGTTAGGGACAGGTGTGTGTGATACGGGTAAGGTTAGGGACAGGTGTGTGTGATACGGGTAAGGTTAGGGTCAGGTGTGTGTGATACGGGTAAGGTTAGGGTCAGGTGTGTGTGATACGGGTAAGGTTAGGGTCAGGTGTGTGTGATACGGGTAAGGTTAGGGTCAGGTGTGTGTGATACGGGTAAGGTTAGGGACAGGTGTGTGTGATACGGGTAAGGTTAGGGTCAGGTGTGTGTGATACGGGTAAGGTTAGGGTCAGGTGTGTGTGATACGGGTAAGGTTAGGGTCAGGTGTGTGTGATACGGGTAAGGTTAGGGTCAGGTGTGTGTGATACGGGTGAGGTTAGGGACAGGTGTGTGTGATACGGGTAAGGTTAGGGACAGGTGTGTGTGATACGGGTAAGGTTAGGGTCAGGTGTGTGTGATACGGGTAAGGTTAGGGTCAGGTGTGTGTGATACGGGTAAGGTTAGGGTCAGGTGTGGTGGTATGGGTAGGTTTAAGGGTGGGTTATGGTGTAAGGGAAGGGTCAACAGTGTAATCACAAATGTAATTACATACATTAATTACAGCTGTAATTACATGCAGGTATTTTCAAACTATTAGTACAATGTAAAAACATGTATGTACACAATAAGTCCATTGTATCAAATTATTAATTTCAATGTAAGTACATAATACCTATAGCCACTTAATATAAAGTGGGACCAATATATTTTATATATAACAACCCAATAAACTAATTAAACACCTCATCTTTGGGGAATTAAGACGAATTGGAGGTTATCCTAACTTTAAGAGGTTATTCACAATGATTTTTAAAAAATCTAATAAGATTTATTTGATCTAAACTATTTATTAAAAATTCCTTTCAAGAATTTGAAGTTTTGTTGCAAGAACATTTTTAAGAAATGTTTCTGGGAATTCAGAATCTTATTCTAAAATAAGAATAATTGTATTGTTGTCGAACCCCCCAGACCTGGAGTCTCTCTTCCTCTGGATGCTCAGAGCGACCTTCTTCTCCAGGAACTTCTTCTCCTTCCGCGCCTCTTTAGCTCTCGGTCTCTGATCCGCCAGTCTCTTACGGTCTGAGGGAGAACATCAGGTCAGAGATCAGGAGTGTGTTTCCCGAAAGCAGCGTCAGCCAACTGTGATCGAGAGTTCTGTCGTAATCAAGAGTTTAACGAGTCTGTGTTTCCCGAAAGCAGCGTCAGCCAACTGTGATCGAGAGTTCTGTCGTAATCAAGAGTTCAACGAGTCGGTGTTTCCCGAAAGCAGCGTCAGCCAACTGTGATCGCGAGTTCTGTCGTAATCAAGAGTTCAACGAGTCGGTGTTTCCCGAAAGCAGCGTCAGCGAACTGTGATCGCGAGTTCTGTCGTAATCAAGAGTTCAACGAGTCGGTGTTTCCCGAAAGCAGCGTCAGCCAACTGTGATCGCGAGTTCTGTCGTAATCAAGAGTTCAACGAGTCGGTGTTTCCCGAAAGCAGCGTCAGCGAACTGTGATCGCGAGTTCTGTCGTAATCAAGAGTTCAACGAGTCGGTGTTTCCCGAAAGCAGCGTCAGCGAACTGTGATCGCGAGTTCTGTCGTAATCAAGAGTTTAACGAGTCTGTGTTTCCCGAAAGCAGCGTCAGCCAACTGTGATCGAGAGTTCTGTCGTAATCAAGAGTTCAACGAGTCTGTGTTTCCCGAAAGCAGCGTCAGCCAACTGTGATCGCGAGTTCTGTCGTAATCAAGAGTTTAACGAGTCTGTGTTTCCCGAAAGCAGCGTCAGCCAACTGTGATCGAGAGTTCTGTCGTAATCAAGAGTTTAACGAGTCTGTGTTTCCCGAAAGCAGCGTCAGCCAACTGTGATCGAGAGTTCTGTCGTAATCAAGAGTTCAACGAGTCGGTGTTTCCCGAAAGCAGCGTCAGCCAACTGTGATCGCGAGTTCTGTCGTAATCAAGAGTTTA
>NW_027509031.1:27500-30000 GCF_051911475.1 Siphateles boraxobius
CACACACACACACACACACACACACACACACACACACACACACACACACACACACACACACACACACACACACACGTACTGCAGGACCAGTTGTCTGATGCTGTTCCTCAGCTGGTTCTTGTTGAGCTGTGGACTCCAGGTGTGATTGGCCAGATGATTGGACACGAAGTTATCGACTCGCTGTCGCAAGTGCAGATACGCCGGCTGAGAGACAACAGAGTCAACTATTACCTTCTTTATTCAACATTACAGACTCAACTATTACCTTCTTTATTCAACATTACAGAGTAAACTATTACCTTCTTTATTCAACATTACAGAGTAAACTATTACCTTCTTTATTCAACATTACAGAGTAAACTATTACCTTCTTTATTCAACATTACAGAGTAAAATTAGCTGAATCTTGAATCTGAATTTGCACTGACTGCTAGCAGCCCCTCATTAACTGTATGCACTTTCTTTGCCGTGGAGTTCTGTCTTTTTTAATGTCTGCAGGGTTTTGGTCTAATGTTTTTATTGTTGCTGGGGATTGTTGGAGTACTTATGATGTCTGTCTTTTTGGTTATTTATTTTTTGAAAGTTGTACCAAGACAAATTCCTGTCAACTTGTTGACAACTAGTCATGGCAATAAATTATTGAAATTGAATTGAAATAAACCATAATCGTCTTTATTAAACGTCACAGATTAAACTATTACCTTCTTTATCCAGTAAAAGTATTTCAGAATAACTGTACAAACATCGTCTTTCTGCTGTCAAATATGACCAGAGTTTATCAAGGACACGTGAGAATAACTTTGATATTGTTAGTAATATTTCAGCTGGACTGAAGCAGGTTTACTCCTTTATCCAGACATAATCATGAGTATCTAATATGATCATCAGGCTTTAGAAGAAGGTTTATTTGTCCATCTGTCAATCATCTTTGTATTGCATTGTATGTTTTACAACTACTGAGCTTTGATCATAAAACTGAGCATTTAAATATCATCTTATTAAGACATATTATTGGCAAATGCTGATATTATTGATCAATGTTAATACTGATTCAACACCATGAGCTGCTAAACTGGCAGTCCCGGTTTATCACAGGTTTATCACAGGACTCTCGTGATCGATTAACGTTATCAATAAATACATGATCGGTTCTGACAGTATCGGACGGTAACATCAGAGACTAGGCACTTCGGATAATGCCATGCCATCACTGCGGTTCCTGAGGTAAACTCATGGTAAAAGCGTGTTGTTGTGGAGTAAATGAGTGTTTTGCCTTTGTGTCCACGTCCGCCAGGCAGTCTCTGCGGAACTGATCGAACAGGCCCTCCGTCTTCAGGTGACTGACGATCATCGACACCAGCTGCGGGTCTCCGGGGTGAAGAGCCGCCATCGCCACTCACTCGGAACCGAAGCCAGCAGAACTCGGTCCAGCAGAACCTCCGAAAACAGCAGAACCAGTAGTGCGCTACTGAGGGAGCGACGACCCGGAAGTTTACACCGCACACAGGAAACAGGAGAAGAAGAACAAGCAAAACAAGCGCGGATCTTCAGCGCCATCTAGAGGACACACTGCGAGTTTCATCATTTACAGCGGCGGGGTACAACTGTACAAGTAAAAATACAAATACACTTTCTGAAAACCCATAGTCTTTTATTTATGTATTTATTTTAATTTTATTTTTAAAGTTTTTTTTTTACCTTATTTGTATTTTTATTTTCTATATCACATTTCATATGATGTACCAGGCCAATTATGGTTGTTAATAATATTGTTCAATAAAAATAAATAAATAAATACATACAAAAAGAAGTAAAATACAAATAGTTAAACAATTAATTCAATTAAAAAACAATTAAAATAATACATTATTAAAATAAAAATTGATTTGAATATATAATATAAAATAATAATAAAAAATAAAATGTATTAATTTAAATCGCTCGCGCCTCATGAGGAGAAATGGAAACACTGAAGCAGTTCACACAGAAAAACTTAATCAACATACAGCGGTTCAAAAAATAATGTTGAGTTTTTATACTTAGAACATATGATACAGTTAAGCAACATCACACGATCACGAGTGCTGAATAATACCATCACAATTGAAAATGTGACACTGATTTCATATGACAGTTCAATAAACAAGTAATTAATATCAAGTCACTTACATTTTAGACACAATATTGACTGTATTTGTTCTATTTGAGCAGCGAAAATAGTTCCAAACAAAGATCACAGCAGAAGCACAGCGCATCTCACCGGAAAACAACTGCATTACTGATCATCATCGTCATCATCATCATCATCATCATCATTTCTTTATTCAGGACATACATATAAAATGGTCCATAGAACTAAACAAGATAAAGTATACAAAATAGGAAAAAAAGATAAAAAGAATTGTGAAAAATGACTACACAGTCAAAATTCCACAATACACAAAAAAAGTGTTCAAATATTGGCATATAGACTAAAGCGCCAGTGATTCCACAAACCCGA